>NW_020837945.1:50346282-50406193 GCF_003676395.1 Aethalodelphis obliquidens
AAAACAAAAAACGGATGGATAGAACCCTAGGACAAATGGTGGAAGCAAAGCTATACCGACAAAATCTCACACAGAAGCATACACATACACACAAAAAGAGGAAAAGGGGGAAAAATCATAAGTCTTGCTCTCAAAGTCCACCTCCTCAATTTGGGATTATTCGTTGTCTGTTCATGTATTCCACAGATGCAGGGTACATCAGGTTGATTGTGGAGCTTTAATCCGCTGCTTCTGAGGCTGCTGGGAGTGATTTCCATTTCTCTTCTTTGTTCTCTTAGCTCCCAGGGCTCAGCTTTGGATTTGGCCACGCCTCTGTGTGTAGGTCGCCAGAGGGCATCTGTTCTTCACTCAGACAGGACGGGGTTAAAGCAGCAGCTGCTTCGGGGACTCTGGCTCACTTAGGCCGGGGGAGGGAGGGGTACAGAGTATGGGGTGAGCCTGTGGCAGCAGAGGCTGGCATGACATTGCACCAGCCTGAGGTGTGCCATGTGTTTTCCTGGGGTAGCTGTCCCTGGATCCCAGGACCCTGGCAGTGGCGGGCTGCACAGGCTCCCTGGAAGCGGGGTGTAGATAGTGACCTGTGATCGCACACAGGCTTCTTGGGGGTGGCAGCAGCAGCCTTAGCATCTCATGCCCGTCTCTGGGGTCCGCGCTTTTAGCTGGGGCTCGCGCCCGTCTCTGGAGCTCCTTTAAGCAGTGCTCCTAATCCCCTCTCCTCGCGCACCAGGAAACAAAGAGGGAAGAAAAAGTCTCTTGCCTCTTCGGCAGGTCCAGACTTTTCCCGGGACTCCCTCCCGGCTAGCCGTGGTGCACTAATCCCCTGCAGGCTGTGTTTACGCCGCCAGTCCTCTCCCTGTGCTCCTACTGAAGCCCGAGCCTCAGCTCCCAGCCCTGCCCGCCCTGGCGGGTGAGCAGACAAGCATCTCGGGCTGGTGAGTGCCAGTCGGCACTGATCCTCTGTGCGGGAATCTCTCCACTTTGCCCTCTGCACCCCTGTTGCTGAGCTCTCCTCCATGGCTCCAAAGATTCCCCCTCCGCCACCTGCAGTCTCTGCCCGTGAAGGGGCTTCTAGTGTGTGGAAACCTTTCCTCCTTCACAGCTCCCTCCCACTGGTGCAGGTCCTGTCCCTATCCTTGTGTCTCTGTTTATTCTTTTTTCTTTTCCCTACCCAGGTACTTGGGGGGTTTCTTGCCTTTTGGGAGGTCTGAGGTCTTCCGCCAGCGTTCAGTAGGTGTTCTGTAGGAGTTGTTCCACGTGTAGATGTATTTCTGGTGTATCTGTGGGGAGGAAGGTGATCTCCGCGTCTTACTCTTCCGCCATCTTCCCTGATCTCCCAGGCCTCATTTTTGACTAACTTTGCTTCAGAATTTTATATATACATACATATATATATATAATTATATATATATATATATAGCTATAAAATATTTCTAACCTAGGTAAAAGAAAATGTTGAGTTATATCTAATCTCTGTGTTGCACAACTGAAAATGGTATATTTGTGAGCAAATACAATTTTGATATATCCTTAATCATTATGAGATATCTATCAACTCCCTGGAAAATTAAAAGAATACTCAGAATACTCAGTAACCAAACTCCTCATAGGGCTCAATGGCAAGGTCCTTCTCTTTATAATGACCCTAGGTCAAATGTAATTGGAAGGCTTTTTTCTGTCCAGTTGCTGACAAGGACATTTTTGTTCCTCCAGGAAATACCTACTGGGTCTTGATACATGAAATTTCATGCTGCTGACCAAATCTATGAAAAAGTAGTAGAACACATTATTATCTCTTTTTCCAGTTCCGATCCTTAAATTTTTCTTTTTTTACATCTTTATTGGAGTACAATTGCTTTACAATTGTGTGTTAGTTTCTGCTTTACAACAAAGTGAATCATTTATACATATACATATGTTCCCATATCTCTTCCCTCTTGCGTCTCCCTCCCTCCCACCCTCCCTATCCCACCCCTCTAGGTGGTCACAAAGCACCGAGCTGATCTCCCCATGCTATGCGGCTGCTTCCCACTAGCTATCTATTTTACGTTTGGTAGTGTATATATGTCCATGCCACTCTCTCACTTTGTCAGAGCTTACCCTTCCCCCTCCCCATATCCTCAAGTCCATTCTCTACTAGGTCTTTGTCTTTATTCCCGTCTTACCCCTAGGTTCTCCGATCCTTAAATTTTTTCATCCTCAAACTTCACCTAATATCCCTTCCTTCTAGAGAAGCCAGTGTGCTGAGGGCCCCTTAGTGTGCGGTGATAGTGTACTTTGAAATGTTTAATTTGAGAGAGTGATTAAAAAATAAACAGTGAATGTCTTCTCACTTACATCCTGAAATTAAATAGTCTGTAATGAAATCACAGAATTATTATATGTGCTATCTATATCTTTAAAGAAAAAAAGATGAAAATTTGTTATGGAAAATAGAATTTGATCTACAAAACGATTAATAGGAACATTTCAGCAGGTTAATTCTGTATCTCCTGCATTTGCTTTTTAAAATCTGCCTCTCCAACTTCTGGGAGCATGGACAAAATTGCAGGCATTTCTTAGAGCTTTGTAACCCAAAAGATGGTTCATGGACCAGAAGCATCAACATCACCCAGTTTTTTAGAGATGCATAATCTTAGGCCCTATTCCAGACCTGCTCACTCTGAATCTGCATTTTAGCAAATCTGCATTTTACCAAAATACTCAGGTGATTTTTTTTTTCTGCACATTAAAGTATGAGAAGTACTGCTCTAGAGGAGATGTAGGTATTTACCACTTGTCACCCTTTTCTTCCTGGATCCCCAAATAGAAACAAAACATCTAACAGCTCAAAAATTCACCTTCAAGTGTTCATGCACCTGGACCAGTGTGGATTGGAATGAAAGATGAGAGCAAGGACATTCAGCTCCTATATGGGCACAGCGCTCATTGCTTTCACATATGTTTTCTAATCTAATTCTTTTATCAATCTTTGGCAGGTAATATGGCCCACAATTTCATTGTTATTGTTGTTACTAGTTAAAGTTACATAATACTAATACAAATACTAAACCTACACAATATTAATACTAATGAAACAGAGGCTCACACAGGTCAATAAAGATCAAATAACTTGCCCAATATTGCATAACTAGTAAACACTGGACTATTTTCTTAGGATTACTGAATAGCTTCCTAATTGATCTCACTGGTTACAATCTCACTATCCTTCAACCTGCTGCCAGAATAATCCTTCTCCTATGCAAACCTAATTCTACCAGTTACCTTCTTAAAATTCTGTGATAGATTCCCATATAATTTAGGAGAAAGACTTTCTGACTTTTCCTTGCATAACTTTCTGTCTGTATAGGTGACTACTATAATTTTGGACTTTTCCAAACTAAATAATTTCTTGCTCTCACAACTTGCTTAAATGTGCTCTTCTTGCTACCAGAATATTCTTTATTTTTATTCATATGTGCAACTTCAATTCTTTTTTTAAAACCTGTTTCATTACATCTTCTAAGAAGCCTTCCCAAACATCTCCATCTGATATAAATGAATCCTGCATCTGACTTTATCAGCACTTATCTCATGCTATTTGGATTCTTTCACTCCTATCAGCCTTACCCTTGGAACTACAAGTTTCTGAGAGCAAGAAACTTATTTTATTCCTTCCTTACCAGTTTTTAGCAAAGAACTTGGACTACAAAAAGGCTTTAATGAATGTTTATTGTGTGAACTAAGGTAATGTAAAGATGTATCGAGAACTAGATGGATCTGAAAGATCAATATTTAGAGCAAGTAATAATACTTCAGAAAAACTGAATTTGGTCCTAATCCTAAGGCACTATGCTTCTATGCTCTGCCTTCTGGTCACCTTTCTGATATCCATGAATGTGATCTCACTATCAGAGACAGAGGTAAACATAATCAGGTGGACCCTCCTCTTGATAATAGCTGGAATGGAGGTACTAGGAGATTCTAGTCAATGAAACAGTGTTTGGTTTCCATCTTATATAAAACAATAATTCGGTTTTATTGAATTTTGTTATTTGATAAGCATGTTGTTGGTACTTTATAAATTATCTACTTTATGGTTGCTTTAAAACCTGTAAAGTTTATATTATCACCCCATTTTATAGGTTAGCAAATTGAATTGTACAGAGCTTAATGTGTTCGTCAACTTCACACAGGCTGAAAATGACAAAACTCAGGACGCAAATCAGTTTTCTCTGATCCCAATGTGACTTTGACAGAATACAGAAGCTCTCCGCTCTTCTGCATTATCCCTGTAATCCAGATTAAGCCCTAGGAGGGTCAACAAGGTTCCTCTTAGGAGTGTTGTTTCTGCAACCATGCTGTAGAGAGGAGTGTGTCTACCCTACAGGCTTTCTGAGTTGATAATTCACAGTGACTCTGGCATGGGTGTCTGGGGAGGCAATCATGCTTTCCATCAGAAATGAAAAGAATATTCTTCACATGCTCTTCACTGGCTTTTTCAAGCTGAACTTTTCTAGCTCATATATCCAGGTTCTATTTAAGTATTTTAGTACCTAGTCTCTAAATTTTCACTGATAATACACTGCTTATTCTTAGACTACTTTCGAGAGGATCTGGAACATCCTTGTCTTTTGAATAGAGGTCTTTGAAGTACAGGCGATGCTTCCTTCCACCCTCAGTTTTTTTAACTGTCAGCATTTTTGCTCTTTCCAGCAAATAGAGTCAATGTTCCTGGAGATTATGACTGGTATACTTGGACAGCTTGTTATCACACCTAAGTGAGTCACAACCAGTTGTCCATGTGGCACAAACTTATTTTTATAATTTATATCTAACCATACTGCTAAGGTATTAAAGAACTATAACTATAAAATGTGGAAAATATTTAATTAAAAATATTCAGTTACTTAATATTCCCTTAGATTTCACATGTTAAATTTCAATCTTCAAAGAATTTTTGAAGTTTAAAAGTTTAAGTTTAAAAATCTCAAAATAGAATTTTAATGGAAATCCTAAGATATTCTCAAGTATAGCTACATAAAAGTTGCAGCTTTTTAAGAAAAAAAATCAAAACATTTCCATCACGGTTTAAAACATATGGCAGTTCTTTTGGGGAAGTTTTCTGATGGTATGTAGAATTTGTAGTTACAAGTATTCTGCCATTTAAATTAACTCACTCAATTTCACCTTTCTGAATTAGCAGAACCTAACTATTCATTGTCAACTGATTCATGAATATAGAACCAAGCTCTATTTGGAACATATGGCCTAAAGATAGTAAATTTAAATGCCTGATGTAAAGTAAATTAGAATTGGGATTGCAATGCTGATAGCTTTTTCTACAAGACTCTTATAACATCTGTCCAGAAACTTTAATTTTTTTCAGATGTTTTTCACACATGCTGTTTCAAATCTCTATATAGGTATTATAACTTTCCTTCAAGGGAATAATTAGAAAAATTGGTTATTATTTAAGAATAAAATGGCATACATGACAAAATAGAATTGTATAATCTTACACTTTTGCAAGAGCCTTAAATTTTACCAGTAGACCAAGAAACAATATTAGGAGGAAAAACTAAATTGTGGGTTGAGGTTTGAGTAGGTAAAAGGCTTCTAAATGAAATTCTACATGAAATGTAACAACCTTTCTTTCTCACCTTTCACGTGTATGATGGGAACTAGATTTTGGAAACTGCATTTCCCATTATCTCCTGCCAGTGTGGTTCTTTCCACCAATGAGAGGTACTCTCAAAATATTTGGGAAATGAAAGAAAAGCAAAAGTAATTATTCTTTAGCCAGTAGCTGTGAGCAGGCACCTGGCTTTGGCAGATATCGGTTATGAATTTTTGCCAGCAACTTCCATCCGTCCTCCTTAGAGTCATCCACTTTTTTGCTGAAAGCTGTTAAGAACATCAGTGGCAATTTTCTACGATCACTACCTTTCACAGTTTTGTGAAACCTACTTGGAGCTTCCTAATCTTCACTGCTCTAGCTCTTCCACTAATTATGCAAACCTATCATTTTCATTTCTAAGTCCTTTCCTGTTTGACATACCTCTCGTACCTTCCATATTCATAATTGACTGACTGAAATATTTATTATATGAACTTGTGATTTGCTTGAAGAAATTAGACTAGATTTCTGTCACTTGGAAATATTAGTATACATATACAAATGCAAACCAATTTTCCAACAACTCTAAGGCTTTTCATCCACAGTTTTTTATTGATATCTGATTTCAAGAAGGAAAATGTGTTAAAATCTCACTGACATTAATAATATCATCAGAAATTACCACCAGTGTGTATGGATTCTTAGTCACCAGCATTTACAATTAAAGCCCCTGTGTTGTAGAACTTCAGGGTGCATCATTCATATCCCAAAACACCTAAATTGTACCTGTGAAGTTGCGTAGGGCAATCTATGTAGCTACACCTAATGCCCCCGTTACATCACTGTCTCTGTTGAAGAAAAAGTTATGCTTCCCAATGTAATAAATGTTTTCAGTTGGATACAATTATAGCAGTCTAATTTCTCAATTAAGTTTGAGCAATATTTATATGGTTGAATATATATGTATGTGTATATTTATACATATATTATATATACGTGCATATATTTATGTATATATAGCCACGTACATAAAATGCAAGTCCTATATTTATTTAGTTATTCAATAAATGTGTATTAAGTGCCTGTTCTAGGCCAAGCACTGTGCCTAACAGTTGTAAATATAATGAAGAACAAATCAAGTATTTTTCTGTCCCCAGATTTCTAGCAGCTTAGTTTTAGAGAGAGACATTAATAATATATAAAGGTATAGATGGATAGATCAGTAGATAGCTATAATCCAAAAGGATCATAGATTTTGAAACAATGTACCAGGATACTGGAAGCTATAATAATACTTAGGAGAGCACCTAATCTAGTCTAGGGGACGTAAGCAGAGAGAACCACTGAGAAAACCTTTCCCTATGAAATTTCCCTTAAGGGAATGACATTTGAGCTGAAATCTAAAAGATAATATATCAATTGGGGTTCATCCAGGGAAGCAGAGTCATTATAATGGTTATGGAATTAGGGATTTAGTGTAAGGTACTAAACCTTACAGAGTCATGAAAGGAGGTGAGGGAACTGAAGGTTGGAAGGATCAGGAAACAAATAACTAATTTCTGCCTGAAGTACTTTCTTGAGTGAATTAGTCAAAGTCTTCAGAGAAATCTGAGAAGCCAAGAAAACCCTGTCCTAAAATAGGGCTATGAAGGGAACTTCCTAAAAAATTTGAGAGAAAACTATTGTTTCTGTTCCTGATCTTAAAGGAAATGCTTTCAGCTTTTCACCATTGAGTATGATGTTTGCTGTGGGATTGTCATATATGGCCTTTACTATGTTGAGGTAGGTTCCCTCTATCCCTGCTTTCTTGAAAACTTTTTCATAAATTGGTGTTGGATTTTTGTCAAAAGCTTTTTCTGCATCTACTGAGATGATCATACGCTTTTTATTCTTTAATTTATTGATGTGGTGTATCACAAAGATTGATTTTGGAAATTGAAATATCCTTGCATCTATGGGATAAATCCCACTTGATCATGGTGTATGATCCTTTTAATGTATTGTTGGAATCAGTTTACTAGTATTTTCTTGAGGATTTTTGCACTTATGTTCATCAGGGATATTGGCCTGTAGTTTTCCTTTTTAGTGGTATGTTTGTCTGGTTTTGGTATCAGGTTGATTGTGGCCTCAAGCATAAGTTTGGGAGTGTTCCTTCCTCTGCAATTTTTTGAAATAGTTTCAGAAGGATAGGTGTTAACCCATCTATAAATGTTGATTGAATTTGCCTGGGAAGCCATCTGGTCCTGGACTTTTGGTTGTTGGGAGTTTTTAAATTACAGTTTCAATTTCAGTACTTGTAATTAGTCTGCTCATATTTTCTATTTCTTCCTGGTTCAGTCTTCAGAGATTGTACCTTTCTAAGAATTTGTCAATTTATTCTAGATAGTCCATTTTATAGGCATAGGGTGTTTGTAGTAGTCTCTTATGATCCTTTGTATTTCTGTTATTGTAACTTCTCCATTTTCATTTCTAATTTATTAAATTGAGCCCTCTTCCTTTTTTTCTTACTGATTCTGGCTGAAGGTTTATTGATTTTGTCTATCTTTTCAAAGAACCAGCTTTTAGTTTCATTGATCTTTTAATATTTTTTAACAGATTTATTGGAGTGTAATTGCTTTAAAATGGTGAGTTAATTTCTGCTGTATAATAAAGTGAATAAGCTATACATATACATATATCCCCATATCTCCTCCCTCTTGCATCTCCCTCTCACCCTTCCTATCCCACACCTCTACGTGGACACAAAGCACCAAGTAGATCACCCTGTGCTATGCAGCTCCTTCCCACTAGCTTTCTATTTTACATTTGGTGTTGCATATATGTCAATGCCACTCTCTCAATTCGGCCCAGCTTACCTTCACTATCCCTGTGTCCTCAAGTCCAAACTCTACATCAACATCTTTATTCCTGTTCTGCCCCTAGGTTATACAGAGCCTTTTTAAAAATTTTTTGATACCATATATATATGTTAGCATACAATATTTGTTTTTCTCTTTCTGACTGACTGCACTCTGTATGACAGTCTCTAGGTCCATCCACCTCACTACAAATAACTCAATTTGGTTTCTTTTATGGCTGAGTAATATTCCACTGTATATATGTGCCACAACTTCTTTATCCATTCATCTGTCGATGGACACTTAGGTTCCTTCCATGTCCTGGCTATTGTAAATAGTGCTGCAATGAACATGTTGGTACATGACACTTTTTGAATTACGGTTTTCTCAGGGTACAAGCCCAGTAGTGGGATTGCTGGGTCATATGGTAGTTCTATTTTTAGTTTTTTAAGGAACATCCATACTGTTCTCCATAGTGTCTATCAATTTAGATTCGCACCAAGAATGCAAGAGTGTTCCCTCTTTTCCACACCCTCTCCAGCATTTATTGTTTGTAAATTTTTGAGGATGGCCATTCTGACTGGTGTGATGTTATACCTCATTGTAGTTTTGATTTGCATTTCTCTAATGATTAGTGACATTGAGCATCCTTTCCTGTGTTTCTTGGCAATCTGTATATCTTCTTTGGAGAACTGTCTATTTAAGTCTTCTTCCCATTTTTGGATTGCGTTGTTTCTTTGATATTGAGCTGCATGAGCTGCTTGTAAATTTTGGAGATTAATCCTTTGTCAGTTGCTTCATTTGCAAATATTTCCTCCCATTCTGAGGGGTGTTTTTTTCATCTTGTTTATGGTTTCCTTTGCTGTGCAAAAGCTTTTAAGTTTCATTAGGTACCGTTTTTTAATTTTTGTTTTTCCATTTCTGTAGGAGGGGTCAAAAAGGATATTGATGAGATTTACATCATGGAGTGTTCTGCCTATATTTTTCTTTAAGAGTTTTATAGTGTGTGGCCTTAAATTTAGGTGTTTAATCCATTTTGAGTTTTTGTATATGGTTTGAGGGAGTGTTCTAATTTCCTTCTTTTACATGTAAATGTCCAGTTTTCACAGCAACATTTATTGAAGAGGCTGACTTTTCTCCATTGTATATTCTTGCCTCCTGCATCAAAGATAAGGTGACAATATGTGCCTGGGCTTATATCTGGGCTTTCTATCCTGTTCCACTGAACTGTATTTCTGTTTTTGTGCCAGTACCATATTCTCTTGACTACTGTGGCTTTATAGTATAGTCTGAAGTCTGGAGCCTGATCCCTCCAGCTCTGTTTTTCTTTCTCAAAATTACTTTGCTATTCAGGGTCCTTTGTGTTTCCAAACAAATTGTGAAAATTTTTGTTCTAGTTCTGTGAGAAATGCCATTGGTAGTTTGATAGGGATTGCATTGAATCTGTAGATTGCTTTGGGTAGTATAGTCATTTTCACAGTGTTGATTCTTCTAATGCAAGAGCATGGTATATTTTTCCATTTGTATCATAGGTGTTTCTTCTTTCTTGAGGTAAGATAGTATTGCTATAAATTTCCATCTTAGAACTGCTTTTGCTGCATCCCATAGGTTTTGGGTCATTGTGTTTTCATTGTCATTGGTTTACAGGTATTTTTTATTTCCTCTTTGATTCTTCAGTGATATCTGGGTTATTTAGTAGTGTATTGTTTAGCCTCCATGTGTTGTTACTTTATAAATTTATTTCTGTAATTGGTATCTGGGCTCATAGCACTATGGTCAGAATAGATACTTGATATGCTTTCAATTTTCTTAAATTTACCAAGGCTTGATTTGTGACCCAAGATATGATCTATCCTGGAGAATATTCCATGAGCACTTGAGAAGAAAGTGTATTCTGTTGTTTTTGGATGGAATGTCCTGTCAATTAAGTCCATCTTCTTTAGTGTGTCATTTAAAGCTTGTGTTTCCTTATTTATTTTCATTTTGGATGATCTGTCCATTGGTGAAAGTGGGGTATTAAATTCCCCTACTATTACTGTATTACTTTTGATTTCCCCTTTTATGGCTATTAGCATTTGCCTTGTGTATTGAGGTGCTCCTATGTTGGGTGCATAAATATTTACAACTGTTATATCTTCTTCTTGGATTGATTCCTTTATGATTATGTAGTGTCCTTTTTGTCTCTTATAATAGTCTCTATTTTAAAGTCTATTTTGTCTGATATGAGAATTGCTACTCCAGCTTTTTCTGATTTCCATTTGCATGGAATATCCTTTTCCGACTCCTCACTTTCAGTCTGTATGTGTCCCTAGGTCTGAAGTGGGTCTCTTGTAGACAGCATATATATGGGTCTTGTTTTTGTATCCATTCAGCCATTCTATGTCTTTAGGTTGGAGCATTTAATCCGTTTACAGTTAAGGTAGTTATCAATATGTGTGTTCCTATTCCCATTTTCTTAATTGTTTTGGCTTTGTTTTTGTAGGTCTTTTCCTTCATGTTTCCTGCCTAGAGAAGTTCCTTTAGCATTTGTTGCAAACCTGGTTTGGCGGTGCTGGATTCTCTTATCTTTTGTTTGTCTGTAAATGTTTTAATTTGTCCATCGAATCTAATTAAGATCCTGGCTAGGTAGAGTAATCTTGGTTGTAGCTTTTTCCCTTTTATCACTTTAAATATGTCCTGCCAGTTCCTTCTGGCTTGCAGAGTTTCTGCTGAAAGGACAGGTGTAAACCTTATGGGGATTCCCTTGTGTGTTATTTGTTGCTTTTCCCTTGCTGCTTTTAATATTTTTCTTTGTATTTAATTTTTGATAGTTTAATTAATATGTGTCTTGGTGTGTTTCTCCTTGGATTTATCCTGTATGGGACTCTCTGTGCTTCCTGGACTTGATTGACTATTTCCTTTCCCATATTAGGGAAGTTTTCAAGTATAATCTCTTCAAATATTTTCTCAGTCCCTTTTTTTTTCTCTTCTTCTTCTGGGACCCCTATCATTTGAATGTTGGTGCATTTAATGCTGTCCCAGAGGTGTCTCAGACTGTCCTCAATTCTTTTCATTCTTTTTTCTTTATTCTGTTCTGCGGTAGTTATTTCCATTATTTTATCTTCCAGATCACTTATCCTTTATTCTGCCTCAGTTATTCTGTTATTGATTCCTTCTAGAGAATTTTTAATTTCATTTATTGTGTTGTTCATCATTGTTTGTTTTCTCTTTAGTTCTTCTTAAACATTTCTTGTATTTTCTCCATTCTATTTCCAAGATTTTGGATTATCTTTACTATCATTACTGTGAATTGTTTTTCAGGTAGACTGCCTCTTTCCTCTTCATTTGTTTGGTCTGGTGGTTTTTATCTTGCTCCTTCATCTGCTGTTATTTTTCTCTTTTCTCATTTTGTTTAACTTACTGTGTTTGGGATCTCCTTTTCTCAGGGTGCAGGTTCATAGTTCCCATTGTTTTTTTTTTTTTTTTTTTTTTGTTCCCATTGTTTTTGATGTCTGCCCCCAGTGGGTAAGTTTGTTCAGTGTGTTATATAGGCTTCCTGATGGAGGGGACTGGTGCCTGTGGTCTGGTGGATGAGGCTGGATCATGTTTTTCCAGTGGGCAGGACCACGTCTGGTGGTGGGTTTTGGTGTGTCTGTGAATTTATTATTATTTTAGGCAGCCTCTCTGCTAGTGGGTGGAATTGTGTTCTTGTCTTGCTGGTTGTTTGTCATAGGGAGTCCCTCACTGTGGCTTGATGGTCATTGAGTGGAGCTGGGTCTTAATGTTGAGATTGAGATCTCTGAGAGAGCTTTTGCTGTTTGATATTATGTGGGGCTAGAAGGTCTCTGGTGGACAAATGTCCTTAACTCGGCTCTCACACCTCAGAGGCTTAGGCCTGACACCTACCTGGGGCACCAAGACATTGTCAGCCACATGACTCAGGAGAAAAGGGAGAAAAAAATAGTTATTAAAATAAAAAACAAAAAGAAATAAAAAAAGAAATAAGAAAAAGAACAACCAAGCCGAAAAACAAATCCACCAATGATAAGTGGTAAAAATTATACTAAAAAATAAAAAAATAAAAAAAGGACAGACAGAACCCTAGGACAAATGGTGAAAGTAAAGCTATATAGACAACATCACACAAGGTAACATACTCATACACACTCACAAGAAGAGAAAAAGTAAATATATATATAAAAAAAGGAAGAGAACAACCAAATCAATAAACAAATCTACCAATTACAATAAGCTCTAAATACTAAACTAGGATAAACATAAAAGCAGAAACAAATTAGATGCAGAAAGCAAACCCCAAGTCTACAGTTCCTCCCAAAGTCCACTGCCTCAATTTTCAGATGATTCATTGTCTATTCGGTATTCCACAGTTGTAGGGTACACCAAGTTGATTGTGGAGATTTAGTCTGCTGCTTCTGAAGCTTCTGGGAGGAATTTCCCTTTCTCTTCTTTGTTCACACAGCTCCTGGGTTTCAGCTTAGGATTTAGCCCCATGTCTGTGTGTAGGTCATCTGAGGGTGTCTCTTCCCTGCCCAGACAAGATGGAGTTAAAGTAGCAGCTGATTAGGGGGCTCTGGCTCACTCAGGCCGGGGGGAAGGAGATACAGAATGTGGGGTGAGCATGTCATTGCAACAGGCTGAGGTATGCCGTGTGTTCTCCCAGGGAAGCTGTCCCTGGATCATGGGACCCTGGCAGTGGATGGCTGCACAGGCTCCCGGAAGGGGAGGTGTTGATAGTGATCTGTTCTTGCACACAGGCGTCTTGGTGGCTGCAGCAGCAGCCTTACTGTTTCATGCCAATCTCTGGTGTCCGTGCTGATAGCTGTGGCTCGCACCAGTCTCTGGAGCTTGTTTAGGCAGTGCTCTGCTGTCCTTGGGCAGAGAGTGAGGAATCCCCTGTCCTCATGCACCTCGAAATAATGGTCTCTTCCCTCCTCTTCATGTCCAGACATTTTCCCAGACTCCCTCCCAACTAGCTGTGGCACACTAATTCCCTCCAGGCTGTATTCATGCAGCCAACCCCAGTCCTCTCCCTGGGATCTGACCTCTGAAGCCTGAGCCTCAGCTCCCAGCCCCCACCTGTCCCGACGGGTGAGCAGACAAGCCTCTCAGGCTGGTGAGTGTTGGTCAGCACCGATCCTCCGTGTGGGAATCTCTCTGCTTTGCCCTCTGCACCCCTGTTGCTGTGCTTTCCTCCATGGCTCCAAACCTTCCACCCCACCCACCCCCCATCTTCACCAGTGAAGGGGCTTCCTAGGGTGTGAAAACTTTTCCTCCTTCCCAGCTCCCTCCCATAGGTGCAGGTCCCTTCCCTATTCTTTTGTCTCTATTTTTTGTTTTTTCTCTTGCCCTACCCAGGTACATTGGGGGTTTCTTGACTTTTGGGAAGTCTGATGTATTCTATCAGCTTTCAGGAGGTGTTCTGTAGGTGTTGCTCCACATTTAGATGTATTTTTGATGTATTTGTGTGGAGGAAGGTGATCTTCACGTCTTATTCCCCAGCCATCTCCTCAGCCATCTTCTCTCACTGATCTTTTGAATTGTTTTCTTCATCTCTATTTCATTTATTTCTGCTCTGATCTTTATGATTTCTTTCCTTTAGCTAACTTTGTGTTTTGTTCTTCTTTCTGCAATTGTTTTAGGAGTAGGTTAGGTTGTTTATTTTTGATTTTCTTGCTTCCTGTGGTAAGATTGTATTGCTATAAACTTCCCTCTTAGAACTGCTTTTGTTGCATCCCATAGGTTTTCGATGGGCTTGGTTTCATTTCCCTTTGTCTTGAGGTATTTTTGGATTTCCTCTTTGATTTCTTCAGTGATCCATTGTTCTTTACTGGCATATTGTTTATCCTCCATGTGTTTGTATTTTTTTTACAGTTTTTTTTTCTGGTAGTTGATTTCTAACCTAAATAGTGTTGTGGTCAGAAAAGGTGCTTGAGATGCTTTCAGTTTTTTTTTTGCTTTTTTTTTAGTTTATTGAGGCTCACTTTATGGCCAAGCATGTGATCCATCCTGGAAAATGTTCCATGTGCACTTGAGGATAATGTGCATTTTGCTGCTTTTGGATGGAATGATCTTTAAATATCAATTAAGTCCATCTGGTCTGCTGTGTCATTTAAGGCCACTGTTTCCTGATTGATTTTCTGTCTGGATGATCCTGTCCATTGATGAAAGTGGGGTGTCAAAATTCCCCACTATTATTGTGTTACTGTCAATTTCTTGTTCTATGGCTGTTAGTATTGACCTCAAATATTGAGGTGTTCCTATGTTGGGTGCATATATATTTACAATTGTTATATCTATCTTCTACTTGAATTGATCCCTTGATCTTTACGTAGTGTCCTTCCTTGTCTCTTGTAACACTCATTATTCTAAAGTCTATTTTGTCTGATAAGGTTATTGCTACTCCAGCTTTATTCTGACTTCAATTTTCATGGAATATCTTTTATAGTCCCTCAATTTCAGTCTATATATGTCCCTAGGTCTGAAGGGGGTCTCTTATAGACAACATATATATGGGTCTTGTTTTTGTATCCATTCAGCCAGTCTATGTCTTTTGGTTGGAGCATTTAATCCATTTACATTTAAGGTAATTACCAAGAGGTATATTCTTTTTTTTTAGATCTATATCACTTTATTTACTTAGTTATTTTATTAATTTATTTATTTTTGGCTGTGTTGGGCCTTTGTTGCTGCACAGGGGCTACTCTTTATTATGGTGTGTGGGCTTCTCATTGTGGTGGCTTCTCTTGTGGAACACAAGCTCTAGGAGCACAGGCTTCAGTAGGCTCCATGGCATGTGGGACCTTCCCAGACCAGGGCTCAAATACATGTCCCCTGCATTGGCAGGCAGATTCTTAACCACTGTGCCACCAGGGAAGCCCCCAATAGGTATATTCTTATTGCCATTCTTATAGGTTCATTGTTTTTGATTTGTTTTTGTAGGCCTTTTCTCTTCCCTTCCATTCCTAACTCTTGTGATTTGATGACTGACATTAGTGTTGTGTTTGGCTGACTTTCTTTTTTGTGTGTATATCTATGGTAGATTTTTGGTTTGTTTTTACCATGAGGTTTTGATATAGTAGCCTATGTATATTAAATGTTTTCTCAGGTCATTTCCCTGTCTCTTCTCCTTCTGGGGTTCCTGTAATGCGAGTGTTGGTGCATTTAATGTTGTCCCAGAGGTCCATTAAACTACCCTCATTTCTTTTCATTCTTGTTTCTTTATTCTGTTCCACAGCAGTGATTTCCATCATTCTGTCTTCCTGCTCACTTATCCGTTCTTCTGCCTGTTATTCTGCTACTGATTCCTTCCTGTGTATTTTTGTTTGTTTGTTTGTTTTGCAGTATGCTGGCCTCTCACTGCTGTGGCCTCTCCCGTTGCGGAGCACAGGCTCCGGACGCACAGGCTCAGCGGCCATGGCTCACAGGCCTAGCCACTCCACGGCATGTGGGATCTTCCCGGACCAGGGCACGAACCCATGTCCCCTGCATCGGCAGGCAGACTCTCAACCACTGCACCACCAGGGAAGCCCCTTCCTGTGTATTTTTGATTTCAGTTATTGTATTATCCATCTCTGTTCTTTAAATTTTCTAGCTCTTTGTTAAACATGTCTTGTATCTTTCTTATGCCTCCCTTCTTTTTGTGAGATCTTGGATCATCTTTACCTGAAAGAGAATTTAGAGTAATGATAGTAGATGGCCTATCTCAATGTAGTTGTTTTTCTGGGGGTTCATCTTGTTCCTTTATCTGGAATGTATTCCTTTTCTGTCTCATTTTGTCCAACTTCTTTGCTTGCCATCCCACAGGCTGCTAGATTATATTTCCTCTTGCTGTTGTGTCTGTCCCCTGGTGGAATTGTGCCAGCTTCCTGGTGAAATAGACTGGTCCTTGCCTAGTGGTGGGTGGAGCTGTGTCTCATCCCTCTTGTGGGCAGGCCATGTCAAGGTTTTGTTTTTTTTTTTAATTGGAGTATAGTTGCTTTACAATGTTGTGTTAGTTTCTACTCTACAGCAAAGTGAATCAGCTATATGTGTACATATATCCCCTCTTTTTTGGAGTTCCTTTACATTTAGGTCACCACAAATCATTGAATAGAGTTCCCTGTGCTAAACAGTAGGTTCTCATTAGTTACCTATTTTATACATAATATCAATAGTGTATATTTGTCAATCCCAATCTCCCAACTCATTCCACCCTCCTCTTTCTCCCTGGGTATCTATACATTTGTCCTCTATGTCTGTGTCTCTATTTCTGCTTTGTAAATAAGAAGGTCTATACCAATTTTTTCAGATTCCACATATATGCATTAATATACAATATTTGTTTTTTTGTTTCTGACTTACTTCACTCTGTATGACACTCTCTTGGTCCATCCATGGCTCTACAAATGAACCAAATTCATTCCTTTTTGTGGCTGAGTAATATTCCATTGTATATATGTACCACATCTTCTTTATCCATTCCTCTGTTGATGGATATTTAGCTAATTTCCATGTGCTGCCTATTGTAACTAGTGTGTCAGTGAACACTGGAGTGCATGTTTCTTTTTGAATTATGGTTTTCTCTGAGTACATGTCCAGTAATTGGATTGCTGGGTCACATAGTAGTTCTATTTTTAGTTTTTTAGGGAACCTCCCTACTGTTCTCCATAGTGGCTGTACCAATTTACATTCCCACGAACTGTATAGGAGGGTTCCTTTTTCTCCACACTCTCTCCAGCATTTATTGTTTGTAGATTTTTTGATCATGGCCATTCTGACCGGTGTGAGGTGATACCTCATTGTAGTTTTGATTTGCATTTCTCTAATAACTAGTGATTTGAGCATTTTTTCATGTGTTTGTTGGCCATCTGTATGTCTTCTTTGGAGAAAAGTCCATTTAGGTCTTCCACCCATGTTTTGATTGTGTTGGGTTTTTTTTTTTTTTTTGATATTGAGCTGCATGAGTTGTTTTTATATTTTGGAGATTAATCCTTTGTCAGTTGCTTCATTTGCAAATATTTTCTCCCATTCTGAGGGTTGTTTTTTGTTTATGGTTTCCTTTGCTGTGAAAAAGCTTTAAGTTTAATTAGGTCTCATTTGTTAATTTTTGTTTTTATTCTCATTACTCTAGGAGACAAATCAAAAAAGATCTTGCTGCGATTTATGTTGAGTGTTCTGGCTATGTTTTCCTAAAAGAATTTTGTAGTGTCTGGCCTTACATATAGGTCTTTAATTCATTTTGAGTTTATTTTTGTGTATGGTGTTAGGGAGTGCTGAAATTTCATTCTTTTACATGCAGCTCTCAAGTTTTCTCAGCACCGCTTATTGAAGGGACTGTGTTCCATTGTATATTCTGGTCTCCTTTTTCATAGATTAGGGGACCATAGGTGCTTGGTTTTACCTCTAGGCTTTCTATCCTGTTCCATTGATCTATATTTCTGTTTCTGTGCAGTACCATACTCTCTTGATTACTGTAGCTTTGTATTATAGTCTGAAGTCAGGGAGTCTGATTCCTTCAGCTCCATTTTTTCCCTTGAGGTTGATTTACTATTCAAGGTCTTTTTTGTTTCTACACAAACTGTAAAATTTTTTTGTTCCAAGGAATCCAAATTGGCAAAGAAGAAGTAATAAAATTGAAACTACAAAAATCTTTCAACAAACAAAAGCCCATGACCAGATGGCTTCACAGGTGAATTCTATCAACATTTAGAGAAGAATTAATACCCATTCTTCCAAAAAATTGCAGAGGAAAGAACACTCTCAAACTCATGATATGAGGCTACCATCTCCCTGATACCAAAACCAAAGATATCACAAACAAAGAAAATTACAGGCCAATATCACTAATGAATATAGACACAAAGATCCTCAACAAAATACTAACAAGCCAAATCCAACAACACATTAAAGGGACCATACACTATGATCAAGTGGAATTTATCTCAGGGATGCAAGGATCCTTCAATATACACAAATCAATCAATGTGATATACTACATTAACAAACTGAATAAAAACAATATGATCATCAATAGATGCAGAAAAACTTTTGACAAATTTCAACACCCATTATGACAAAAACTCCAGAAAGTGGACATAGAGGGAACATACCTCAATATAATAAAGGCCATATATCACAAACCCACAGCCACAGCAAACATCATTATCAATGGGGAAAAACTGAAAGCATTTCCTCTAAGATCAGGAACAAGACAAGGATGTCCACTCTTGCCACTCTTATTCAACATAGTTTTGGAAGTCCTAGCCATGGCAATCAGAGAAGAAAAAGAAATAAAAAGAATCCAAATTGGAAAAGAGGTAAAACTGTCACTGCAGATGATATGATACTATACATAGAAAATCCTAAAGATGCCACCAGAAAATTATTAGAGCTAATTAATGAATTTGGTAAAGAAGTCACAGGATACAAAAATTAATGCACAGAAATCTCTTGCCCTCCTATACACTAACAATGAAAAATCAGAAAGAAATTAAGGAAACAATCCTATTTTACATCACAGCAAAAGGAATAAAATACCTAGGAATAAACATACCTAAGGAGGCAAAAGTTCTGTATGCAGAAAACTGATGAAAGAAATCAAAGATGACACAAACAGATGGAGAGATATACCATGTTCTTGGATTGGAAGCATCAATTTTGTGAAAATAACTATACTACCTCAATGCAATCTCTATCAATTACCAATAACATTTTTCACAGAAATAGAAGGGGTTTGTTTAGAGGTGGCTGTGGGCTCAGGAAGACTTTAAGCAGCCTGTTTGCTGGTGAGTGGGGCTGTGTCCTGCCCTCTTGGTCATTTGGCCTGAGGCGTCCCAGGACTGGAGCATTTGTGCTGATGGGTGGGGCCAGGTCTTGGTGTCAAAATGGCAGGCTCCGGGACAGCTTATGCAATAAGTAACCAGTAACTTTGCCACCAGTGTCTTTATCCCCAGAGTGAGCCACAACCACCCCCCACACCTCCCCAGGAGACCCTCCAATACCAGCAAGTAGGTCTGACCCAGGGTCCTATGAAGTCATTGCTTTTTCCCCTGAGTCCTGGTGTGCATGGGATCTTGTGTGCACCCTCCAAGAGTGGTGTTTCTGTTTCACCCAGACCTATAGAGTCCCTGCAGTCAAGCCCATTGATCTTCAAAACCAAGTGCTCTGGGGTCTCCTTCAGATGCCAGGCTCCCAGACTAGGGAGCCTGCCATGGGTCTCAGAACTCTCACTCCTGTGGGAGAACTTTTGTGATATAATTATTTTCCAGTTTGTGGGTCACCCACCTGGTGGGGTGGGTATGGGATTTGACTATCTAGTGAATGAGCCCCTCCTACCTTTTCATTGTGGTTTCTTCTTTGTCTTTGGAAGTAGAATATCTTTTTTGGTATGTCCCACTCCATTTTTTTTTTTTGGATGATTATTCAGAAGTTAGGTATAATTTTGGTGTTTTTGTGAGAGGAAGCCACAACTAGAAACAAGAAAATTATGAAATAGGAAAGCTCACCAGTAAAGGCAAACAAACATACAATAAAGGTAGCAAATCATCCACACACAAATATGAAATCTAAACCAGTAATCATGAGAGGAGGGGAGTACAAATGCAGGGTATTTAAAACGCATTTAAAAATAAGTTTTCATGTGTGTTTCTAGACCAGAATTTGGTATACTTTGAATGCTCCATGTAAACTTAAAAAAAATGTATGTTCTACTGTTGTTGCTGGAGTATTCTGTACATTTCAATCAGATCATGATGACTGATAATGTTCTTCAGGTTAGCTATATACTTACTAATGTTCTGCCTCTGCAACATTAATTACAGAAAGAGATGCATTGAATCATCAAAGTATAATAATGGATTTGTCTTAGATGTTTTCCTCAGGTGCTTGGCATTCTTACATGCTTTTGTAAGTAGCTTTTGGAAGGAAAGAACTCTTTGAGAGAAAGAGCTCTCTCCAAGAGACCACTTTTGTCACTTTAGCAAAGCTATATTACAACTAACCTTAAACCAGTGCCCCATGCTCTACTCCTCTCTGGCCCAAGCACACTTTTCAAATCTTTTGATCATACAGTGATCAGGCAGGTTAGACCTTGCCTAACCTATTATTCATTTTTACTTCTTTGATCTTTGTAAAGGACTAAGTAGATAACAGATGACCAGCTCTTTTCCCAAGTTCCCTCTTTAGTACTCTTGTGAACAAATTGTGAACAAGATAACCTCTAGAGTAAGATCACAAGGAGTCAATAAGAATGCATACAATGGGGGATGGCAATGACTTTGACCCTCTATCTCAATGATTAACGGATTAACGGAGATAATTTACTCTTTTCCCTTTAGAAACGTTCATAGTTGAGCAAAGTCTTCAGAGTTGGTTTTTGGATACATGATTCTGTCTTCTCCCCAGATTGCTGGCTTGTCTGAATAAAGCAGCCTTCCTTTCTACCAACACTGGCTGCAGAAGTATTGTTTTCTGAGTGGCAAGCAGTTGAACTCGAGTTTGGTAACACTTTCCAAAAGTCACTTCCTTAACATAAACCCAGTTGAGGTGGAAAGGAATTTGTTTTGAGTAAGAGGATGCTCATTCACATTTTTGGCTCTGCAGCATTAACAGAATTGAGGACAAGAGACCAAATATTAGAATAAAAATGCTCCCATGGAAAGGACTCAAATCAAAATTAGAACCAAAAAAGGAGAAGTTACTACTGACACCACAGAAATATAAAGGATCATAAGAGACTATAAGCAGTTATACACCAATAAAATGGACAACCTAGGAGAAATGGACAAGTTCTTAGAAAGGTACAATTTACCCAGATTGAACCAGGAAGAAATAGAAAATATGAACAGACCAATCACAAGTACTGAAATGGAAACCGTGAATAAAAAGCTCCCAACAAACAAAAGTCCAGGTCCAGATGGCTTCACAAGCAAATTCTATCAAATATTTAGAGAAGATTTAACACCTCTCCTTCACAAACTATTCCAAAAAATTGCAGAGGAATGAGCATTCCCAAGCACATTCTATGAGGCCACAATTACCCTGACACCAAAACCAGACAAAGATACCACACAAAAAGAAAATTACAGGCCAATATCACTGATGAACATAGACGCAAAAATCCTGAACAAAACACTAGCAAACAGAATCCAACAGCACATTTAAAGGATCATACACCATGATCAATTGGGATTTATCCCAAGGGTGCAAGGATTCTTCAATATACTCAAATAAATGTGGTATACCATATTAACAAACTGAAGAATAAAAATCATATAATCATTTCAATAGATGTAGAAAAAGCTTTTGATAAAATCCAACACCTATTTATGATAAAAACTCTCCAGAAAGTAGGCATAGAGGGAACCTACCTATACATACCTACCTCTACCTTTTACATAATAAAAGACATATACAACAAACCCACAACAAACATCATTCTCAACAGTGAAAAACTGAAAGCATTTCAGTTTTCTGATCTTAGGATAGGAACAACATGAGGATGTCCACTCTTGCCACTATTATTCAACATAGTTTTGGAAGTCTTAGCTACAGCAATCAGAGAAGAAAAATAAATAAAAGGAATCCAAATTGGAAAAGAAGAAATAAAACTGTCACCATTTGCAGATGACATGATACTATATATAGAAAATCATGTAGATGCTACCAGAAAACTACTAGAGCTCATCAATAAACTTGGTAGTCACAGGATAAAGTAACACACATTAATAAAAAAGTGTGTTGCATTTCTATACACTAACAAAGAAAGATGACAAAGAAAAACTGAAGAAACAATCCCATTTCCCATCACATCAAAAAGAATAAAATACCTAGGACCTAAGGGCAAAGGACCTGTACTCCAAAAACTACAAGACAATGATGAAAGAAATAGAAGATGACACAAGCAGATGGAAGGAGATACTGTGTTCTTAGGTTGGAAGAATCAATATTGTCAAAATGACTATACTACCCAAGGCAACCTACAGACTCAATGAAATGCCAATCACATTACCAATGACATTTTTCAGAGAGCTAGAACAAAAATCTTAAAATTTGTATGTAAATACAAGAGACCCTGAATAGACAAAGCAATCTTGAGAAGAAAGAACGGAGCTGGAGGAATCAGATTCCTTGACTTCAGATTATACTACAAAGCTACAATCATTGAGACATTATGGTACTGACACAAAAACAGAAATACAGATCAATGGAACAGGACAGAGTGTCCAGAGATAAAACCAAGCACCTATGGTCACCTAATCTATGACAAAGAAGGCCAGAATATACAATGGAGAAAAGACAGTCTCTTCATTAAGTAGTGCTGGGAAAACTGGACAGCTACATGTAAAAGAATGCAATTACAACACTCCCTAACACCATATGCAAAAATAAACTCAAAATGGATTAAAGACCTATATGTAAGACTGGACACAATAAAACTCATAGAGGAAAACATAGGCAGAACAATGCCTGTCATAAATCACAGCAAGATCTTCTTTGATCCACCTCCTAGTGTAATCAAAATAAAAACAAAAATTAAAAAATGGGACCTAATGAAACTTAGAAGCTTTTGCACAGGAAAGGAAACCATAAACAAAATGAAAAGACAACATTCAGAATGGGAGAAAATATTTGCAAAAGAAGTGACTGATAAGGGATTAATCTCCAAAATATACAAATAGCTCATGCAGCTCAATATCAAAAAAACAAACAACCTAATAAAAAAATGGGCAGAAGATCTACATAGATGTCATACAATGAAGACATACTGATGGCCAAAAATCACATGAAAAGATATTCAACATGACTAATTATTAGAGAAAGGAAAATCAAAATTTCAATGAGGTATCTCCTCACACCAGTCAGAATGGCCATCATCAAAATTCTACATAAGATGGATAACTAATGAGAAAATGCAAATGAAGAAACAACATTGTAAAGCAACTATACTCCAATAAAAATTAATTCTAAAAAGAATAAAAGTAAGCTAAGTTTGAAAAAAAATCTACAAACTATAAGTGCTGGAGAGGGTGTGGAGAAAAGGGAAGCCTTGTACACTGTCATTGGGAATGTAAATTGGTATAGCCACTATGGAGAACAGTATGGATTTTCCTTAAAGAACTAAAAATAGAGCTACCATATGATCCTGTAACCCCATTCCTGGACATATAGCCAGAGAAAACCATAATTTGAAACAATACGTGCACCCCAGTTTTCATTGGAGCACTATTAATAATAGTCAGAAGGTGGAAGCAATCTAAATATACATCAACAGAGGAATGGTTAAAGAAGATGCTGTACATATATACCATGGAATATTACCCAGCCATAAAAAATGAAAAAAGAATGCCATTTATAGTGCATGGATGGACCTAGAAATTGGCATACTGACTGAAATAAGTCAGACACAGAAAGACAAATATCATATCACTTATATGTGAAATTTTAAAAAATGGTATAAATGAATTTATTTACAAAACAGAAATTAAGTCACAGATGTAGAAAACAAACTTATGGTTATCAGGTGGGAAAGCATGGGTGTGAGGAGGGATAAATTGGGAGTTTGAGATTCACATATACATACTACTATATATAAAATGGATAACTAATAAGGACCTGCTGTAGAGCCCAGGAAACTCTTCTCAATACTCTGTAATAACCTATATGGGAAAAGAATCTAAAAAAGAGTGGATGTATGTATATGTATAACTGATGCACTTTACTGTACACCACAAACTAACACAACATTGTAAATCAACTATACTCCCATAAAAATAAAATAAAATGCTCCCATTGCTCAGGAAATTCCAAGGGCTTGGGAGCTATGAGCCAATATGATCTGAATAACCAAATATATACTTCTGGTAAATCACAATACTACACACACACACACACACACACACACACACACACACAGAAATCTCCTATAGACAGATTAAAGGAGAAGCATTTTTTACTTGAATAATACAGCAGTTTCACTAGGAGTCTGACAATGTTAAAGAGACTAAGCAAGTTCCATTTCTGGTAAAGAATATATTTTTGTAGACATTTTAGAAACAAAATAGTATAAGATAATTTCTACAAGATATCAAATTATAACAAATGGTTATAATTCTCTGGGCCACTCCTTTGTCCAAGTTGATTTTTAACAGCAAGTGCCCATAGTGTTGAATTATTAAGATATTAGGAATGAATACATATTAAATAACAACATCAAATAGAGGGGATTGGTTCAAGATGGAGTAAAAGGACATGCTCTCACTCTCTCTTTCGAGAACACTGGAATAACAACTAACTGCTAAACAATCATCGACAGGAAGACACTGGAACTCACCAAAAAAGATACCCCACATGCAAAGACAAAGGAGCAGCCGACATGCCATAGTAGGAGGGGTGCTATCACAATAAAATCAAATCCCATAACTGCTGGGTGGGTGACTCACAAACTGGAGAACACTTATAGCACAGAAGTCCACCCACTGGAGTGAAGGTTCTAAGCCCCATGTCAGGTTTCCCAACCTGGAGATCTGGTAATGGGAGGAGAAATTCCTAGAGAATCAGACTTTGAAGGTGAGCGGGATTTGATTGCAGGACTTCAGCAGGACTGGGGGAAACAGAGACTCCACTCTTGGAGGGCACACACAAAGTAGTGTGCACACTGGGACCCAGGAGGAGCAGTGACCCCCTAGGAGACAGAATCAGACCTACCTGCTAGTGTTGGAGGGTCTCTTGCAGAGGTGGGGGTAGCTGTGGTTCACCAAGGGACAAGGACACAGGCAGCAGAAGTTCTGGGAAGTACTCCTTGGCAAGAGACCTCCTGGAGTCTGTCATTAGCCCCACCAAAGAGCCCAGGTAGGCCCCAGTGTTGGGTCATCTCAGGACAAACAACCAACAGGTAGGGAACCCAGACCCACACCTCAGCAGAAAAAATTGATTAAAGTTTTACTGAGCTCTGCCCACCAGAGCAACAGCCAGGTCTACCCACCACCAGGCCCTCTGATCATGAAACTTCCACAGCCCTCTTAGAAAGCCTCATCCACCAGAGGGCAGACAGCAGAAGCAAGAAGAATTACAATACTGAAGCCTGTGGAACAAAAATCACATTCACAGAAAGATAGACAAGATGAAAAGGCAGAAGGCTATGTCCCAGGTGAAGCAACAAGATAAAACCCCAGAAAAACAACTACATGAAATGGAGATAGACAATCTTCCAGAAAAGGAATTCAGAATAATGATAGTGAAGATGATCCAGGACCTTGGAAAAAGAATGGAGGCAAACATTGAGAAGATGCAAAAAAATGTTTAACAAAGATCTAGAATTAAAGAACAAACAAATGGAGAGGAACAATACAATAATTGAAATGAAAAATACACTAGAAGAAATCAATAGCAGAATAACTGAGGCAGAAGAATGGATAACTGACCTGGAAGACAGAATGGTGGAATTCACTGCTGTGGAACAGAATAAAGGAAAAAGAATGAAAAGAAATGAAGACAGCCTGAGGCCTCTGGGACAACATTAAACACAAGAATATTCGCATTATATGGGTCCCAGAGGGAGAAGAGAGAGAGAAAGGACCCGAGAAAATATTTGAAGAGATTATAGTCAAAAACTTCCCTAACATGGGAAAGGAAATAGCCACCCGAGTCCAGGAAGGACAGAGGGTCCCATACAGGGTAAACCCAAGGATAAACATGCTGAGACACACATTAATCAAACTGGCAAAAATTAAAGACAAAGAAAAATTATTGAAAGTAGCAAGGGAAAAATGACAAACAACATACAAGGGAACTCCCATAAGGTTAAGAGCTGATTTATCAGCAGAAACTCTACAAGCCAGAAGGGAGTGTCATGGTATACTTAAAGTGATGAAAGGAAGAACCTACAACCAAGATTACTCTACCCAGCAAGGAGCTCATTCAGATTTGATGAAGAAATGAAAAGTTTTAAGACAAGCAAAAGCTAAGAGAATTCATACCATGAAACCAGCTCTACAACAAATGCTAAAGGAACTTCTCTAAGGTGGAAACACAAGAGAAGAAAAGGACCTACAAAAACAAATCCAAAACAATTAAGGAAATGGTCATAGGAACATACCTATCGATAACCACCTTAAATGTGAATGGATTAAATGCTCCAACCAAAAGACACAGACTTGCTGAATGGATACCAAAAAACGACCCATATATATGCTGTCTCCAAGAGACCCACTTCAGACCTAGAGACACATACAGACTGAAAGTGAGGGGATGGAAAAAGATATTCCATGCAAATGGAAATCAAAAGAAAGCTGGAGTAGCTATACTCATATCAGATAAAATAGACTTTAAAATAAAGAATGTTACAAGAGACAAGGAAGGACAATACATGATGATCAAGGGATCAATCCAAGAAGAATATATAACAATTATACATATATATGCACCCAAAATAGGAGCATCGCAATACCTAAGGCAACTGCTAACAGCTATAAAAGAGGAAATTGACAGTAACACAATAATAGTGGGGGACTTAACAATGCACTTACACCAATGGACAGATTATCCAAAGAGACAATTAATAAGGAAACACAAGCATTATATGACACAATAGAGCAGATAGATTTAATTGATATTTATAGGCTGTATCCAAAAACAGCAGATTAAACTCTCTTCTCAAGTGCGCATGGAACATTCTCCAGGATAGATCACACATTGAGTCACAAATCAAGCCTCAGTAAAGTTAAGAAAATTGAAATCATATCAAGCATCTTTTCTGACCACAACACTATGAGATTAGAAGTCAATTACAGGGAAAGAAATGTAAAAAACACAAACATATGGAAGCTAAACAATACGGTATTAAATAACCAAGAGATCACTGAAGAAATCAAAGAGGACATCAAAAAATACCTAGAGACATATGACAATGAAAACACGATGATCCAAAACCTATGGGATGCAGCAAAAGCAGTTCTAAGAGGGAAGTTTATAGCAATACATTCCCACCTTAAGAAACAGGAAACATCTCGAATAAACAACCTAACCTTGCACCTAAAGCAATTAGAGAAAGAAAGAAAAAAAAAAACCCCAAAGTTAGCAGAAGGAAAGAAATCATAAAAATCAGATCAGAAATAAATGAAAAAGAAATGAAGGAAATGATAGCAAAGATCAATAAAACTAAAAGCTGGTTCTTTGAGAAGATAAACAAAATAGATAAACCATTAGCCAGACTCATCAAGAAAAAAAGGGACAAGACTCAAATCAATAGAATTAGAAATAAAAAGGAGAAGTAATAACCGACACTGAAGAAATACAAAAGATCACGAGAGATTACTACAAGCAACTCTATGCCAATAAAATGGACAACCTGCAAGAAATGGACAAATTCTTAGAAAGCACAACCTGCCAAGACTGAATCAAGAAATAGAAAATATGAACAGACCAATCACAAGCACTGAAATTGAAACTGTGATTAAAAATCTTCCAACAAACAGAAGTCCAGGACCAGATGGCTTTACAGGTGAATTCTATCAAACATTTAGAGAAGAGCTAACACCCTCCTTCTCAAACTCTTCCAAAAAATTGCAGAGGAAGGAACACACCCAAACTCATTCTATGAGCCCACCATCACCCTGATACCGAAACCAGGCAAAGATACTACAAAAAAAGAAAATTACAGACCAATATCACTGATGAATATAGATGCAAAAATCCTCAACCAAATACTAGCAAACAGAATCCAACAGCACATTAAAAGGATCAAGTGGGATTTATCCCAGCGATATAGGGATTCTTCAATATACACAAATCAATCAACGTGATACACCATATTAACAAATTGAAGAATAAAAATCATATGATCATCTCAGTAGATGTAGAAAATGCTTCTGACAAAATTCAACACTGATTTATGATAAAAACGCTCCAGAAAGTGGGCATAGAGGGAACATACTTCAATATAATAAAGGCCATGTATGACAAACCCACAACAAACATCAGTCTCAATGGTGAAAAACTGAAAGCATTTCCTCTAAGATCAGGAACAAGACAAGGATGTCCACTCCCACCACTATTATTCAACATAGTTTTGGAAGTCCTAGCCATGGAAATCAGAGAGGAAAAAGAAATAAAAGGAATCCAAATTGGAAAAGAAGTAAAATGGTCACTGTTGGCAAGTGACATGATACTATACATATAGAGTCCTAAAGATGCCACCAGAAAACTACTAGAGCTAATCAGTGTATTGTGTGAAGTTGCAGGATACAATATTAATGCACAGAAATATCTTGCATTCCTATACACTGATGATGAAAAATCTGAAAGAGAAATTAAGGAAACACTCCCATTTACCATTGCAACAAAAAGAATTAAATACTTAAGGATAAACCTCCCTAAGGAGACAAAAGACCTGTATGCAGAAAACTATAAGACACTGATGAAATAAATTAAAGATGGTACAAACAGATGGAAAGATATACCATGTTCTTGGATTGGAAGAATCAATATTGTGAAAATGACTATACTACCCAAAGCAATCTACAGATTCAATGCAATCCCTATCAAATTACAAATGGCATTTTTTTTTTTTTACAGACTTAGAACAAAAAATCTTAAAATTTGTATGGTGACACAAAAGATCCTGAACAGCCAAAGCACTCTTGAGGGGAAAAAACGGAACTGGAGGAATCAGACTCCCTGACTCCAGAGTATACTACAAAGCTACAGTAATCAAGACAATATGGCACTGACACAAAAACAGAAATATAGATCAATGAAGCAGGATAGAAAGCCCAGAGATAAACTCACGCACCCATGGACAGCTAATCTATGACAAAGGAGGCAAGGATATACAGTGGATAAAAGACAGTCTCTTCAATAAGTGGTGCTGGGAAAACTGGACAGGTACATGTAAAAGAATGAAATTAGAACAATCCCTAACACCATACACAAAAATAAACTCAAAAGGATTAGAGACCTAAATGTAAGACCAGGCACTATAAAATTCTTAGAGGAAAACATAGGAAGAACACTCTTTGACATAAATCACAGGAAGATTTTTTTTGATCCATCTTCTAGAATAATGGAAATAAAAATAAAAATGAGCAAATGGGACCTAATGAAACTTAAAAGCTTTTGCACAGCAAAGGAAACCATAAACAAGACCAAAAGACAACCCTCAGAATGGGAGAAAATATTTGCAAATGAATCATCGGACAAAAGATTAATCTGCAAAATATAAAAACAACTCACACAGCTAAATCTTAAAAAAAACCAAACAACCCAATCCAAAAATGGGCAGAAGACCTAAATAGACATTTCTCCAAAGAAGACATACAGATGGCCAAGAAGCACATGAAAAGCTGCTCAACATCACTAATTATTAGAGAAATGCAAATCAAAACTACAATGAGGTATCACCTCACACCAGTTACAATGGGCATCATCAGAAAATCTACAAACAACAAATGCCAGAGAGGGTGTGGAGAAAAGGAAACCCTCTTGCACTGTTGGTGGGAATGTAAATTGATACAGCCACTATGGAGAGCAGTATGGCATTTCCTTAGAGAACTAAAAATAGAATTACCATATGATTCAGCAATCCCACTGCTGGGCATATACCCAGAGAAAACCATAATTTAAAAACGTCATGTAGGGCTTCCCTGCTGGCACAGTGGTTGAGAGTCCGCCTGCTGATGCAGGGGACACGGGTTCGTGCCCCGGTCCGGGAAGATCTCACATACCGCGGAGTGGCTAGTCTCATAATCCACGGCCGCTGAGCCTCTGCTCTGCAACAGGAGAGGCCACAACAGTGAGAGGCCCACATACCACAAAAAAAAAAATAAAGTCATGTACCAAAATGTTCATTGCAGCCCTATTTACAATAGCCAGGTCATGGAAGCAACCTAAATGCCCAATAACAGGCGAATGGATAAAGAAGTAGTGGTACATATATAAAATGGAATATCACACAGCCATAAAAAGGAACAAAATTGGATCATTTGGAGAGACATGGATGCATCTATAGACTGTCATATAGAGTGAAGTAAGTCAGAAAGAGAAAATCAACTATATTAATGTATATATGTGGAACCTAGAAAATGATACAGATGAACCGGTTTTCAGAGCAGAAATTGAGACACAGAAGTAGAGAAAAAAGTTATGGACATCAAAGGGGGAAAGCGGCAGGAGGTGGGGGTTGTGGTGTGATGAATTGGGAGATTGGGATTGACATGTATACACTGATGTGTATAAAATGGATGACTAATAAGAAAAAATAATAAATGAAATTTTAAAAAAAAAGACTTGAAATAAAATGTCTACCAGTCCAATGAGTCTTTTACCTACTTTCTATTTTCTCAGTCTTATCATCTGATAAGCAGGCCTCCCAGCCTCTTCATCCCCACTAACATTTTGTATTAACCATGGTCACTAACACAGAAGTGCCATACATTTGAGATAAATTCTTTCCAGGTGGTATTTCTAAAATACTGTCAGTGACTTGTGAGACTCTGAGAGGTGTAAAAATTCACGGTTTAAACCCTGAAAAACCTTTGAAAATCATCTTTTTAAAAGGGTATGCTGAAAAAATGCTTTGAAAACAATAAAGGGCTAGAGAATTTCATTGAATAGAATAAAGGGATCTATCACTGGATTCTTGTTATTCTTTCCTATTAATAGCTTACTTTTTTCATGGTTTTCCATGAGAGGTGAAAAAAACATATATTTGAATATAGAAATATATCAATATTTAAAATTAAAATTTGGGGTCGGCCAAAAAGTTCATTTGGGATTTTTCCTTAAGATGTTATGGAAAAACCCAAATGAACTTTTTGGCCAACCCAATGTTTGTTGGGATCTTTGAAACCTCACCACCTTCATAGCATTCCATGTCTCTTTCATGCTTATATATTATACCACTGTTGTAACAGAGAGCAGAGAAAAATATGCCAGATTTCTGTGCTATGCAACTGAAGTTCAATATTAAACTATATTAATGTCATGCTGTATATTTTATGAAAAATTATCTTTGTGTACAATTTCATATAGAAATTTGATAAATATAAATTCCTCTGCTTTCTGTGTAATCTTGCCAAATTACTCCCACTTCAATGTGAAGTACAGGAGTTTATGACTTACACGAATTTGTTGATATTATACAGAATCCAGAAGAATTTACATTTCTTATATCAATGAAGAATATATGTGTAAATTCAACCTAACAGAGAAATAAAAATTTCCCTTGATTGCAAGGGACCAAACAGACACAGAATAGAGAACACTCAATATTTAGTAGTAGTCACTCACCAGCCGAGAGGCTTGTCTGCTCGCCCGCCGGGGCGGGCGGGACTGGGAGCTGAGGCTCCGGCTTTTGTCGGAGCGCCGGGAGAGGACTGAGGTTGGCGGCGTGAACACAGCCTGCAGGGCGTTGGTGCGCCGCGGCTGGCCGGGAGAGAGTCCGGGGAGGGGTCTGGACCTGCCGAAGAGGCAAGAGACTTTTACGTCCCTCTTTGTTTCCTGGTGCACGAGGAGAGGGGATTAAGAACGCTGCTTGAGAGAGCTCCGGGGACGGGCGCGAGCCGCGGCTAAGAGTGCGGAGCCCAGAGACGGACATGGGACGCTAAGGCCGCTGCTGCCGCCGCCAGGAGGCCTGTGTGCGAACACAGGTCACTAGCCACACGCCCTTCTGGGGAGCCTGTGCAGCCCGCCACTGCCAGGGTCCCGGGATCCAGGGATGGCTCCCCGGGAGAGCGCACGGTGCGCCTCACCCGCCCCGCACTCCGTGACCCTCCCTACCCCCCGGCCTGGGTGAGCCAGAGCCTCCGAATCAGCGGCTCCTTTAACCTCGTCCTGTCTGAGCAAAGAACAGACGCCCTCCGGCGACCTACACGCACAGGCGGGGCCAAATCCAAAGCTGAGCCCCTGGGAACTGTCAGAACAAAGAAGAGAAAGGGAAATCTCTCCCAGCAGCCTCAGAAGCAGCGGATTAAAGCTCCACAATCAACTTGATATACCCTGCATCTGTGGAATACCTGAATAGACAACGAATCATCCCAAATTAAGGAGCCCTGTGTATGAAAGGCTCTTGGTGCTGCAGCCAGGAGTCAGTGCTGTGCCTCTGAGGTGGGAGAGCCAACTTCAGGACACTGGTCCACAAGAGGCCTCCCAGCTGCACATAATATCAAACAGCAAAAATCTCCGAGAGATCTCCATCTCAACGCCAGCACCCAGCTTCACTCAACGACCAGCAAGCTACAGTGCTGGACATCCTATGCCAAACAACTAGCAAGACAGGAACACAACCCCACCCATTAGCAGAGAGGCTGCCCAAAATCATAGTAAGTCTACAGACACCCCAAAACACACCACCAGACGTGGACCTGCCCACCAGAAAGACAAGATCCAGCCTCATACACCAGAACACAGGCACTAGTACCCTCCACCAGGAAGCCTACACAACCCACTGAACCAACCTTAGCCACTGGGGACAGACACAAAAAACAACAGGAACTACGAACCTTCAGCCTGCAAAAAAGGAGACCCCAAACACAGTAAGATAAGCAAAATGAAAAGACAGAAAAACACACAGCAGATGAAGGAGCAAGATAAAAACCCACCAGACCTAACAAATGAAGAGGAAATAGGCAGTCTACCTGAAAAAGAATTCAGAATAATGATAGTAAGGTTGATCCGAAATCTTGGAGATAGAATGGACAATAGAATGGACAAATTGCAAGAATCAGTTAACAAGGACCTAGAAGAACTAAAGATGAAGCAAGCAACGATGAACAACACAATAAATGAAATTAAAAGTACTCTAGATGGGATCAATAGCAGAATAACTGAGGCAGAAGAACGGATAAGTGACCTGGAAGATAAAATAGTGGAAATAACTACTGCAGAGCAGAATAAAGAAAAAAGAATGAAAGGAACTGAGGACAGTCTCAGAGACCTCTGGGACAACATTAAACGCACCAACATTCGAATTATAGGGGTTCCAGAAGAAGAAGAGAAAAAGAAAGGGACTGAGAAAATATTTGAAGAGATTATAGTTGAAAACTTTCCTAATATGGGAAAAGAAATCATTAATCAAGTCCAGGAAGCACAGAGAGTCCCATACAGGATAAATCCAAGGAGAAATACGCCAAGACACATATTAATCAAATTGTCAAAAATTAAATACAAAGAAAGCATATTAAAAGCAGCAAGGGAAAACCAACAAATAACACACAAGGGAATCCCCATAAGGTTAACAGCTGATCTTTCAGCAGAAACTCTGCAAGCCAGAAGGGAGTGGCAGGACATATTGAAAGTGTTGAAGGAGAAAAACCTGCAACCAAGATTACTCTACCCAGCAAGGATCTCATTCAGATTTGATGGAGAAATTAAAACCTTTACAGACAAGCAAAAGCTGAGAGAGTTCAGCACCACCAAACCAGCTCTACAACAACTGCTAAAGGAACTTCTCTAGGCAAGAAACACAAAAGAAGGAAAGGACCTACAATAACGAACCCAAAACAATTAAGAAAATGGGAATAGGAACACACATATCGATAATTACCTTAAATGTAAATGGACTAAATGCTCCCACCAAAAGACACAGATTGGCTGAATGGATACAAAAACAAGACCCATATATTTGCTGTCTACAAGAGACCCACTTCAGACCTAGAGACACATACAGACTGAAAGTAAGGGGATGGAAAAAGGTATTTCATGCAAATGGAAATCAAAAGAAAGCTGGAGTAGCAATTCTCATATCAGACAAAATAGACTTTAAAACAAAGACTATTAGAAGAGACAAAGAAGGACACTACATAATGATCAAGGGATCGATCCAAGAGGAAGATATAACAATTGTAAATATTTATGCACCCAACATAGGTGCACCTCAATACATAAGGCAAATACTGACAACCATAAAAGGGGAAATCGACAGTAACACATTCATAGTAGGGGACTTTAACACCCCACTTTCACCAATGGACAGATCATCCAAAATGAAAATAAATAAGGAAACACAAGCTTTAAATGATACATTAAACGAGATGGAGTTAATTGATATTTATAGGACATTCCATCCAAAAACAACAGAATACACATTTTTCTCAAGTGCTCATGGAACATTCTCCAGGATAGATCATATCTTGAGTCACAAATCAAGCCTTGGTAAATTTAAGAAAATTGAAATTGTATCAAGTATCTTTTCTGACCACAACGCCATGAGACTAGATATCAATTACAGGAAAAGATCTGTAAAAAATACAAACACATGTAGGCTAAACAATACACTACTTAATAATGAAGTGATCACTGAAGAAATCAAAGAGGAAATCAAAAAATACCTAGAAACAAATGACAATGGAGACACAACGACCCAAAACCTGTGGGATGCAGCAAAAGCAGTTCTAAGGGGGAAGTTTATAGCAATACAAGCCCACCTTAAGAAGCAGGAAACATCTCGAATAAACAACCTAACCTTGCACCTCAAGCAATTAGAGAAAGAAGAACAAAAAAACCCCAAAGCTAGCAGAAGGAAAGAAATCATAAAAATCAGATCAGAAATAAATGAAAAAGAAATGAAGGAAACAATAGCAAAGATCAATAAAACTAAAAGCTGGTTCTTTGAGAAGATAAACAAAATAGATAAACCACTAGCCAGACTCATCAAGAAAAAAAGGGAGAAGACTCAAATCAATAGAATTAGAAATGAAAAAGGAGAGGTAACAACTGACACTGCAGAAATAAAAGAGATCATGAGAGATTACTACAAGCAACTCTATGCCAATAAAATGGACAATCTGGAAGAAATGGACAAATTCTTAGAAATGCACAACCTGCCAAGACTGAATCAGGAAGAAATAGAAAATATGAACAGACCAATCACAAGCACTGAAATTGAAACTGTGATTAAAAATCTTCCAACAAACAAAAGCCCAGGACCAGATGGCTTCACAGGCGAATTCTATCAAACATTTAGAGAAGAGCTAACACCTATCCTTCTCAAACTCTTCCAAAATATAGCAGAGGGAGGAACACTCCCAAACTCCTTCTACGAGGCCACCATCACCTTGATACCAAAACCAGACAAGGATGTCACAAAGAAAGAAAACTACAGGCCAATATCACTGATGAACATAGATGCAAAAATCCTCAACAAAATACTAGCAAATAGAATCCAACAGCACATTAAAAGGATCATACACCATGATCAAGTGGGGTTTATTCCAGGAATGCAAGGATTCTTCAATATACGCAAATCTATCAATGTGGTAAACCATATTAACAAACTGAAGGAGAAAAACCATATGATCATCTCAATAGATGCAGAGAAAGCTTTTGACAAAATTCAACACCCATTTATGATAAAAACCCTGCAGAAAGTAGGCATAGAGGGAACTTTCCTCAACATAATAAAGGCCATATATGACAAGCCCACAGCAAACATCATCCTCAATGGCGAAAAACTGAAAGCATTTCCACTAAGATCAGGAACAAGACAAGGTTGCACACTCTCACCACTATTATTCAACATAGTTTTGGAAGTTTTAGCCACAGCAATCAGAGAAGAAAAGGAAATAAAAGGAATCCAAATCGGAAAAGAAGAAGTAAAGCTGTCACTGTTTGCAGATGACATGATCCTATACATAGAGAACCCTATAGATGCTACCAGAAAACTACTAGAGCTAATCAATGAATTTGGTAAAGTGGCAGGATACAAAATTAATGCACAGAAATCTCTGGCATTCCTATATACTAATGATGAAAAATCTGAAAGTGAAACCAAGAAAACACTCCCATTTACCATTGCAACAAAAAGAATAAAATATCTAGGAATAAACCTACCTAAGGAGACAAAAGATCTGTATGCAGAAAATTATAAGACACTGATGAAAGAAATTAAAGATGATACAAATAGATGGAGACATATACCATGTTCTTGGATTGGAAGAATCAACATTGTGAAAATGACTCTACTACCGAAAGCAATCTATAGATTCAATGCAATCCCTATCAAACTACCACTGGCATTTTTCACAGAACTAGAACAAAAAATTTTGCAATTTGTATGGAAACACAAAAGACCCCGAATAGCCAAAGCAATCTTGAGAACGAAAGAAGGAACTGGAGGAATCAGGCTCCCAGACTTCAGACTATACTACAAAGCTACAGTTATCAAAACGGTATGGTACTGGCACAAAAACAGAAAGATAGATCAATGGAACAGGATAGAAAGCCCAGAGATAAACCCACGCACATATGGTCACCTTATCTTTGACAAAGGAGGCAGAAATGTACCATGGGGAAAGGACAGCCTATTCAATAAGTGGTGCTGGGAAAACTGGACAGCTACATGTAAAAGTATGAAGTTAGATCACTCCCTAACACCATACACAAAAATAAGCTCAAAATGGATTAAAGACCTAAATGTAAGGCCAGAAACTATCAAACTCTTAGAGGAAAACATAGGCAGAACACTCTATGACATAAATCACAGCAAGATTCTTTCTGACCCACCTCCTAGAGTAATGGAAATAAAAACAAGAGTAAACAAATGGGACCTAATGAAACTTAAAAGCTTTTGTGCAGCAAAGGAAACCATAAAGAAGACCAAAAGACAACCCTCAGAATGGGAGAAAATATTTGCAAATGAAGCAACTGACAAAGGATTGATCTCCAAAATTTATAAGCAGCTCATGCAGCTTAATAACAAAAAAACAAACAACCCAATCCAAAAATGGGCAGAAGACCTAAATAGACATTTCTCCAAAGAAGATATACAGAGTGCCAACAAACACATGAGAGAATGCTCAACATCACTAATCATGAGAGAAATGCAAATCAAAACTACAATGAGATATCATCTCACACCAGTCAGAATGGCCATCATCAAAAAATCTAGAAACAATAAATGCTGGAGAGGGTGTGGAGAAAAGGGAACCCTCTTACACTGTTGGTGGGAATGTAAATTGATACAGCCACTGTGGAGAACAGTATGGAGGTTCCTTAAAAAGCTACAAATAGAACTACCATATGACCCAGCAATCCCACTACTGGGCATATAACCTGAGAAAACCATAATTCAAAAAGAGTCATGTACCAAAATGTTCATTGCAGCTCTATTTACAATAGCCCAGAGATGGAAACAACCTAAGTGTCCATCATCGGATGAATGGATAAAGAAGATGTGGCACATATATACAATGGAATATTACTCAGCCATAAAAAGAGACGAAATTGAGCTATTTGTAATGAGGTGGATAGACCTAGAATCTGTCATACAGAGTGAAGTAAGTCAGAAAGAGAGAGACAAATACCGTATGCTAACACATATATATGGAATTTAAAAAAAAAATGTCATGAAAAACCTAGGGGTGAAACAGGAATAAAGACACAGACTTACTAGAGAATGGACTTGAGGCTATGGGGAGGGGGAAGTGTAAACGGTGACAAAGCGATAAAGAGGCATGGACATATATACACTACCAAACGTAAGGTAGATAGCTAGTGGGAAGCAGCCGCATAGCACAGGGAGATCAGCTCGGTGCTTTGTGACCGCCTGGAGGGGTGGGATGGGGAGGGTGGGAGGGAGGGAGATGCAAGCGGGAAGAGATATGGGAACATATGTATATATATGGCTGATTCATTTTGTTGTGAAGCTGAAACTAACATACCATTGTAAAGCAATTATACTCCAATAAAGATGTTAAAAACAAACAAACAAACAAACAAACAAACAAACAAACAAAAATGTGGGTGTTTTAGTTTAAAAAAAAAAAAATTTAGTAGTGTTTCTCAAATTACTGAGAATGTTCAACTGTATCAGAATCATCTTAGGCTTCTATTATACCAGCATTTTATGAGTGCAACCATGGAGAGGTAGTGTGACCATATCTAAGAGAAACACTGAAATAGAGAAAGTCAGGGAAGCTGTAACACATCAAGGTTCCTAGATTCAAATGCAAATATGTATAACCATCATCTTATAGAGCCTATTGAAGTTAGCCAACCTCAAAAATTATTAAGATGAAACTTAATAAGCTACACTTGAAATGAGTTTTAACCACTTATATGAGACTGGACATATTTTATAACCAGTAATTAATACCACAACAAAATATGATATTTAGGTATAGATCATTATCACAGATTCTAACAAGGACACACAAATGAGAATCAGATCTTAAAAGAAAATAAAAGAGGAGGTGGAGACAAGATGGCAGAGTAGAAGGACGTGAGATCACCCCCTCTCATGAAAACTCCAAAATCACAACTAATGGTTGAACAACCATTGACAAAAAATTGCTGGAACCTTCAGAAAAGATATGCTACATTCAAAGAGAAAGAAGCCACAATGAGGTGGTAGAAGCAATACAATTGTGATAAAATCAAATCCCATAATATTGCAGAGGTTCTCCCACAGGACTGAAAGTTCTGAAGTCCCACATCCCCAGCCTAAGGGTCTGCAAATGGGAGGATGAACCTCCAGAGAATCTAGCTTTGAAGGCCAGAAGAATTTGATCCCAGGAATTCCACAGACTGAGGGAACCAGAAACTGTACTCTTAGAGGGCACACACAAGGTCTTGTGTGTACCAGGACACAGGGAAAAAAGCAGTGACCTCATAAGGGCCAGGGCCAGACTTACCTGCTAGTATTAGAGAATCTCAGCAGGAGGCGGAGGGTGGTAGTGGCTCATTACAGGGACAACCCTCACATTGTAGGGGCACCAGAAGGAGAAGAGAGAGAGAGAAGATACCTGAGAAAATATTTGAAAAGGTAATAGCTAAAAACTTCCCTAACATGGGAAAGGAAACAGTAACCCAAGTCCAGTAAACACAGAGTCCGGGGCAGGATAAACCCAAAGAGGAATATGTCAAGACACGTATACTGAAACTTACAAAAATTAAAGAAAAAGGAAAAATTTTTAAAGCGATAAGGGAAAAGCAACAAATAACATACAAGGGAATTCCCATGAGGTTATCAGCTGATTTTTCATCAGAACCTCTACAGGCCAGAAGGCCACAGTGTATTTAAAGTGATAAAAGGTAAGAATCTATAACCAAGAATACTCTACCCAGCAAGGTTCTCATTCAAATTCAATGGAGAAATCAAAAGCTTTACAGACATGCAAAGGCTAAGAGAATACAGCACAACCAGACAAGCTTTGCAACAAATTCTAAAGGAACTTTTCTAGGTAGAAATGAAAATGTCACAACTAAAAACAAGAAAAGTCTGAATGGAAAAGCTTACCAATAAAGGCAAACATAAAGTAAAAGTAGGATATCATCTACACACAATATCATATCAATAAGCAATCATAAGAAGACAAGAGTAAAAATGCAGAATATTGGAAATGCATTTGAAATTAAAAGACCATCAAGTTAAAACAATCTTGTATATATACAGACTGCTATGTCAAAACCTCATGGTAACAGAAAACTGAAAATCTGCAACAGATACAAACCCAAAAAAAGAATAAGGAATCCAAACACAACATTAAAATTAGTCATCAAGTCACAAGAGAAGAGAAAAAAAGAGGAAGGTAAGAAAAAGGACCTACAAAAACTAATCAAAAACAACAAAATTGCAATAAGAACATACATATCAGTAATTACCTTAAATGTAAATGGATTAAATCCTCCAACAAAAAGACATAGACTGGGTGAATGGATACAAAAATAAGACCCATATATATGCTGTCTACAAGAGACCCCCTTCAGATCTAGGAACACATACAAACTAAAACTGAGGGAATGGAAAAAGATATTGCATGCAAATGGAAATCAAAAGAAACCTGGGGCAGCATTACTCATATCAGAAAAAATAGACTTTAAAATAAAGACTGTTAACAAAAGACAATGAAGGACACTACATAATGATCAAGGGATCAATCCAAGAAGAAGATATAACAACTGTAAATATTTATGCACCCAACATAGGAGCACCTCAATATATGAGGTCAATACTAGCAGCCATAAAAGGAGAAACTGACAGTAACTCTATAATAGTGGGGGACTTTAACTCCTCACTTACACCAGTGGACATATCATCCAGACATAAAAGCGATAAGGAAACACAGGGCTTAAATGACACATTAGATCAAATGGATTTAATTGATATTTATAGAGCATTCCATCCAAAAGCAGCACACATTCTTCTCAAGTGCAAATGGAACATTGTCCAGGATTGATCACATGCTGGGCCACGAAGTGAGCCTCAATAAATTTAAGAAAATTGAAATCATATCAAGCATCTTTCTGAGCACAATACTATGAAATTAGAAATCAACTACAAGAAAAAAACTTTAAAAAAAAAGCAAACACACAGACGTTAAACAATATGCTACTAAACAACCAATGGATCAGTGCAAAAATCAAAGTGGAAATTAAAAAAAAAAATACCTAGAGACAAATGAAAGCACAACTATCCAAAACATATGGGATGCAGCAAAAGCAGTTCTAAGAGGGAAGTTTATAGCAATACAATCTTACTTCAGCAAACAAGAAAAACCCCAAGTAAACAACCTAACCTTACACCAAAAGCAACTAGAGAAAGAAGAACAAACAAAACCCAAAGTTAATAGGAGGAAGGAAATCATAAAGATCAGAGCAGATAAATGAAATAGAGATGAAGAAAACAATAGAAAAGATCAATGTTTATCTTCTCTGAAATATAAACAAAACTGATAAACTTTTAGCCAGAATCATCAAGAAAAAAAGTGAGAGGGCTCAAATCAATAAAATTAGAAATGAAAAAGAAGTTACAGTGGACACCACAGAAATACAAAGGATCATAAGAGACTACTACAAACAACTATATGCAAATAAAGTGGACAACATAGAAGAAATGGACAAATTCTTAGAAAGGCACAATCTCCCAAGATTGAACCAGGAAGTAATAGAAAATATGAACAGACCAATAACAAGTATTGAAATTGAAAGTGTGATTAAAAAACTCCCAACAAACAAAAGTCCAGGACCTGATGGCTTCACAGGAAAATTCTATCAAACATTTAGAGAAGGGTTAACACCTATCCTTTACAATATATTCCCAAAAATTGCAGAGGAAGGAAAACTCCCTAAGTCAACATTGGAGGCAACCATCACCCTGATACCAAAACCAGACAAAGATGCCACTGAAAAGGAAAATTACAGGCCAATATCACTGATGAACATACATGCAAAAATCCTCAACAAAATACTAGCAAACCAAATCCAACAACACATGAAAAGGACCATACACGATGATCAAGTGGGATTGATCCCAGGGTTGCAAGTATTCTTCAATATCCACAAATCAAACAGTGTGATACACCACATTTACAAACTGAAGAATAAAATCTATATGATCATCTTAATAGATGCAGAAAAAGCTTTTGCCAAAATTCAACACCTATTTATGATAAAAGCTCTCCCTAAAGTGGGCATAGAGGGAACATACCTCAACATAATAAAGACCGTATTTGACAGACCCACAGTTAACATCATACTCAATAATGAAAAGCTAAAAGCATTTCCTCTAAGATTGGGAAAAAGACAAGGACGTCCACTCTTGCCACTTTTATTCAATATAGTTGTGGAAGTCCTAGCCATGACAATCAGAGAAGAAAAAGGAATAAAATGAATCCAAATTGGAAAAGAAGTAAAGCTGTCACTGTTTGCAGATGACATGATACTCTACATAGAAAATCCTAAAGTTGCTACCAGAATGCTACTAGAGCTCATCAATGAATTTGGTAAATTTGCTGGAAACAAAATTAATACACACAAATCTCTTGCATTTCTATACACTAACAATGAACAATCACACAAAAAGAAATTAAACAAGCAACCCCATTTACCATCACATCAAAAAGAATAAAATATGTAGGAATAAACCTACCTAAGGAGGCAAAACACCTGTACTCAGAAAACTATAAGACATGGATGAAAGAAATCAAAGATTCCACAAACAGATGGAAAGATATACCATGATCTTGGACTGGAAAAATCAATATCATCAAAATGACTGTACTACCCAAAGCAATCTACAGATTCAGTACAATCCCTATCAAATTACCAATGACATTTTTTACAGAATTAGAACAAAAATATTTTACAATTTGTATGGAAACACAAAAGACCCAGAATAGCCAAAGAAATCTTAAGAAAGACAAAGCTGGAGGAGTCAGGTTCCCTGACTTCAGACTACACTACAAAGCTACAGTCATCAAAACAGTACAGTACTGGCAAAAAAAAAAAAACAGAAATATAGATCAATAGACAGGATAGAAAGCCCAGAAATAAGCCCACACACTTATGGTCAATTAATCTATGACAAAGGAGCATGAATATACAATGGAGAAAAGATAGTCTCTTCAATAAACAGTGTTGGGAAAACTGGACAGCTACATGTAGAACAATGAAATGAGAACATTCTCTACCACCATATACAAAAATAAACTTGAAATGGATTAAAGACCTAAATGTAAGACCAGATACTATAAAACCCTCAGAGGAAAATATCAACAGAGCACTCTTTCACATAAATCACAGTAATATATTTTTCAATCCATCTCCTAGAGTAAATGGAAATAAAAACAAGAATAAACAAGTGGGATGTAATGAAACTTAAAAGCTTTTTGCACAGCAGAGGAAACCCATAGAGTGGGAGAAAATATTTGCAAACAATGTGACCAACAACTGATTAATCTCCAGAATATATAGTCAGCTCATGTAGCTCAATATCAAAAAAAAAAAAAGACCAACAATCCAATTAAAAAATGGGCAGAAGGCCTAAATAGATATATCCCCAAAGAAGATATACAGATGGCCAAAAAGCACACGAAAAGATGCTCATCATCACTAATTATCAGAGAAATGTAAATAAAAACTACAATAAGATATCACCTCGCACCAGTCAGAATGGCCATCATCAAAAAGTCTACAAACAATAAGTGCTGGAGATGGTGTAGAGAAAAGGGAACCATCCTACACTGTTATTGAGTATGTAAATTGGTACAGCCACTCTGGAGAACAGTATGGAGGTTCCTTAAAGAGCTAAAAATAGAGCTACCATATGGTCCAGCAATCCCATTCCTGTGCATATATCCAGAGAAAACCATGGTTTGAAAGGATATGTGCACCCCAGTGTTCACTGCGGTGCTGTTTATAATAGCTTAGACATGGGAGCAACCTAATGTCCATCAACAGATGAATGAATAAAGATGTGGTACATATATACAATGGAAAACTATTCAGCCATTAAAAAGAATAAAATAATACCATTTGCAGCAACATGGATGGACCTGGAGATTATACTAAGTGAAGTAAGTCAGTCAGAGAAAACAGTTATCAGAGGTTATTGCTTATATGCAGAACCTTAAAAAAATGATACAAATGAACTTATTTACAAAACAGAAACAGACAGACATAGAAAACAAACTTATGGTTACCAAAGGCAAAAGGTGGGGGGGAGAGATAAACTGGGACTTTGGGATTGACATATGCACACTACTATATTTAAAAAAGATAATCAACAAGGACCTACTGTATGATACAGGGAATTCCACTAATATTCTATAATCATTTGGGAAAAGAATTTGAAAAAGAATAAATATACTTATGTGTATAATTGAATCACTTTGCTGTACTCTGATACTAACACAATATTGTAGATCAACTATAGTCCAATATAAAATAAAAATTAAAAAAAAAAAAAGGATCATAGTCTACCCTAAGGCAAATAGTATCTCTTATGTGTATTAAAAAGTTATTAGTATAATATACTTTGCCACCCCCTTTATTTTGCTTGTAATCATTTAAACCCCCTTTTGTGCTCCAGGTGTTCCTGAGTTTATGAGGCTTGGTACATGACAGAGTTCATTACCTGTTTTAGGTGCTGAATATACCAGGTAGTTTTTCAACCTTTGCTGCAGTTAAGGTTCAGGCAGCTAGAATCCCCTAACCAGATAGATCAACACCGGACAGCGAATTAGGAACTAATGAAAATATCAACAGGGACCAAAGAGAAGCTTTTATTTTTGATCTTGTAGTTACAGAAAATTTAAGTTCTTGGAGCAGCAAGGACAGCCTAGGTGACAGTGGTACTGGCTGAAGCAGTACAGTGTTCTGCAGTGTAGAACGACCACACTGGTTCTGTAGCCTGAGTCTGGGCTTGGTATCCTACAGCCTTAGGGAACCTCTCAGTGGTTCTGGGACCCAACAAATATCCATTTAATAAACTCATTCTCTGCTTAAAGCAGTCATAGGCTCTTCTGGCTGCTAATAATTAAGATCCCGGACAGATGGATTTAATAAGAATTTTTATGTAAATATTTTCTTATTTACATGAAATTTAAAATATTAAACTTTTATACATTTTTTAGTTACTGCTTACATTATTTTTTTGTTAAATGCATATTACTTATAAATTGTTATTATTTTGTAGTGCAGTGTTAAATGTTTCTTTTACTTTAGAGAATGTTGTCTATAATGGCTATATTACTCATTAAAATTGACTTCACATAATTTTATTTAAATCTTGTAAGTTTTGATACTTCATTTAGAGAAAAGGAAAAGAAAATACAAATAGATAATTGAAATAGTTTATCCAAGGTCACAAAACCAGGAAGTGGTGGTAGAACCTATGCCTTTTGTCAGAAATCCCAGGAGTTTCAACCTATGTTATGTTGCCTTTAAAATGAGGTTCAAGGAAGAAAGAAATAAACACCTATCTAAAGGGAACTCTAATTCTTGACCATAGGTAATGAGATTAGGCAAAGTAGAGTTTACATTTAAAATTATATATCTACATATCTATATGTATATCTTTATATCTTCAATGTCTTACAGACTCTTAACAGACTATATATTTTCTTTGGTGTCACCTTGAATAACTGTGCCCCACCTTCTCTTAGAGAAGGCTTAGAAAAATTCTGTCTACCTAAGCTTAAAAAGTAAAGAAAATCCTCATTACTGTGGATTTTCAATAAAATTCTAAGAGGAAGAGAGAATGAGAAAAAAAGTACTTCTGATTTTGCTTCATTGTGGCCTAATATATTTTTAGGGGTTGATGTATGAAAGAATAAATAAACATTAATCATCAAAAGATTTTCAGGGCTTGCCTGGTGGCGCAGTGGTTGAGAGTCCGCCTGCCAATGCAGGGGACGCGGGTTTGTGCCCCGGTCCGGGAAGATCCCACATGCCGCGGAGCGGCTGGGCCCGTGAGCCATGGCCGCTGAGCCTGCGCATCCGGGGCCTGTGCTCCGCAGAGGGAGGGGCCACAGCAGTGAGAGGCCCGCGTACCGCAAAAAAAACAAAAAAACAAAAAAACCCCCAGATTTTCAAAGTTTCCTTCAGCATGTAGTCTGAGGCAGCGCTAAGAGTTGAGAGGCTGTGAATGCGTAGCAGTGTTTCCTAGAGGCAAAGAGACACCACTCTTTTCTAAACTTTTCTTTCCTTCCCTGAGTACACCTCCTTAGACTCCCATTCTTGTATCACTCCAGAGCAGTTACTCTAGTACTCTAGTACTGACTGCAGAGTTTGCATTTCAATCCCATCAACAATAATTCACTTCATCTGATTTCTGAGTCACAAATTAACAGCATTTAATGCTTATAATGTTTGGCTAGACTTGCAACAAGCAATGTCATGGAGCTCTATCTCAGTACTGTGCCCTGAGCATCTGTTCTTATGTCTCTTATGAAAACCTCCTGGAGGACAGAGAGGAAGCCACTTCTGCTTTCTAATTCAAAACCACCAAATATCTGAGTGTATTTACACACTCACTTGTTCGAATTTTCCAGAGTATCAATTTGTATCAATACTTCTTGTGTTACAGCTGCTGTCTGTCCTTACTTCACTCTTAGTTGTTTGAGCCAACACACACACACACACACACACACACACACACATGTACAGACACATAAATACATCTGCATTATCCCAGCTTCCAAATAAACTCTCATTTTATTCCTTCTTTGAAAATATAAAACCCTACTTGGTCATATCTTAATCATTAAAAGGGACTGGCCTCAGGCTTTGCCTTTGAATTGCAAACTGTTTCCAGTCCGCAACATCACCAAACAGGATGCTTTTGGCTAGAACCCATAGCCTTTCACTGCACTGTGGGCACAAGACTAAAAAGGACCCTCTAGAGACCCAAAGACTGTAAACCATCTCTTCCTGATACACTTCAGCTCTCAGAGGTTCTCCTGGCACAGTTACTATTTTGACACCTGACCCCACTTATTTGAGAGTTTGTCAGAGGCACTGGATGATTGTCGCAGGCAACTGTTAAAACAGAGAAAAGAAATTAACTGAGAGGGGTCATAATTCTACCTATTTCACTTCTTGTTCTCTCAGCCTAAAGGAAAAAAAAAATACAAAATCATCTTTATAATTCATTTAGCTTATCTTGCTAGCTGATAAGGAGAGATGTAGTGTTCTGAGAAGTGGAAATGTACCTAGAGTTGAAAGTTTTAGCAAACATGATATAAAAATCATAAGGTTCTTAGAAGAGTGGGCATGTTCAGAGAAATTGTAGATTACAGTAATTTATTAAAATGTCTGTTAGTAAGTCATATCCTCTTTAATTGCATAAGATCTAGTTAAGAATCTAAAGGAAAGGAAGCATTTGCCCTCTTTCAGCTCCACCCCATCAGTACTTTTCACTTTTATAGATTAGAATTACAAATCTTTATTGGCCAAATACCTGGATAATTTAAGGCACCGTAATCATAGGGCTTTGAGCGCTCAAAGGAATTAATGATCACAACGAAGAGTATGAATCAAAGCTTGGAAAGGTATGGGTATGGACCTGTTCTTTTTTAGAGGTGTACAATTCATTTTCCTTCCTTCACTTTTCCCCTTTTGGATTCTTTTAAATCCTAAATGCTGGTGTTTAGACAAGCCTGAGGGCAGTACTTGGTTCCCTAGCCCGGGAAACTTGCTTTGAGTGATTGGAGTTTTACAAGGAGCTAAAGGTATAAAAGCATGTGCATAAACTCTTCTCACTTCAAAAACTTTCTCTGAGTTTGTGATCCCAGCCAATGTGCCCAAGGAAGGAAGCTCAGGTCAGCTCTGTTCTAAGCACTGGGATTAGCTTTCCTTTTCTGCTTAATCTTCTCATTCACATATTTGCTCAGGATAGGTAATAAGAATTGAATTCAGGTTTGGTTTTTTGTTTAAGTCTAGGCAAAGGAGGCCTGTTTTGTATCTAAGCACTCAAAGCCTGTGTTGTTTAGGGAGTAAGATCCAATTTCTCCTGCTTAGTTTACTAGCACTTTATATTAGAGAATGGAGTTTCACCTAGTAATAAAGTGGTAATCTACCTGATTTTTTCCTCAGGGATATTGAGAAGTTGTTCATCAAGAAAACAATATGGAAATTCCTGTATGCCATGATTTCCTTGAATACTTGAACTCCATTTGTATTCATAGGTACCAAATATATAAATGATATTTTACAGAAATAACAGCTGGAGGAAGCCACATTATTCATTCCAACTCCTTAACAAAAGGCTCCATATGTGAGCTCTTTCAAAGTCTGTTCGAGCTGCAGAGAGCCCCTTTGCCCCATATCATGCCTTTCCTTGGGCAGCCTACATCCAGTCATTGAGAAAGGTGAGGATCGAGAGGTATGGGCATTTCCACCTGACATGGGGCACTCCAACTGGCAGTTATTCCCTCTAGCGCTGCCCTCCAAGTTCATTGGGGCTTTGTTGGTCCTGCATCAGAGTTCACCTTTTTCCTCCACCCAATCCTGCTTCCTCTCGCTTCCTTTTAAAGGCTTTTATTTGTAATAAACATCTTGAACCTCAAACTCTATGTTAGTCTTCATTCTGAGTAACCCAATCTGTGATATAAATAAATAAATAAGCAAATAAATATAGTGTGTGTATATATTTGTTTATGTGTGTAAGGAGCTCTTTTGCCCATTTTTACTCCCCTCAAAGCTTACAGAAACGAGATCACTAGGTAACAGTTAACCTAACTCCTGACTTATGTTCTACTGCATGCACACAATGCCTTGCCTAACCTGTTGATTCCTTTCCTAGATTAAAAAAAATAGGAATGAAGAATTAAGTAGTTAAAGAATGATTAGTTCTCTACCCCCAGCAAACCCGTTAGCAATCCTGTAGACAGATGACGTGGTCAAGATAACATCTGAAGAAAGATCATGAGGAGTCAGCCAGCCTGCACGCAATGGAAAATGATGCAGATCCTAACCTCCTGCCTCAATGATTAACTGAGATTACATCCCCTTTTTTTCCCTTTAAAACTCTCACAGCTGAGCAGAATCTTTGGAGTTGGTTTTGGGACATGAGTCCACCTTTTCCCCAGATTGTCGGATTTTCTGATTAAAGCAACTTTCTTATCAACCAACACTTGCTCCTCTCGTGTATTGGCTTTTGAGCAGCAAGCAGCGAACCTGAGTTCAGTAATAGATGTGTGTGGTTTTAGTTGAAAGCAGAAGAAACTGACTTCCTGCCCTTGGTTTTCTTGGTTGGGGTTTTAGTTAAGGCACTGTAGGACAATAGACAATAAACCCAATGAAGCGTTTCTGTTTCCTCAAGTTTTAAATTACTTCCTCTGCATTATTTAGAGGGAATTTAAAGATTGCCTCATACACTGGTGTTGGATCTTTGCTTACATTAGCCAGCCCAGCCAATGGTCAGAGCAACAAAAGGCTTAAGAGCTACCATATTCAATACAGATTTAGCTTTTTTTGAGACAACTCCTGTTGTGAGAAGTTTTAATAGCCTGAAGCCACTTGGGGAAGGGAAATTAGTTAAAGGGGATGATCTCATGGTCATCTAATTAACAATAATTAGGAAAGGAAAATTTGCATGGTCAGTGCCTGTCCACTTATGAAAATATCTATTCTACTGGATCTGGTTTAAAAGCTGGTAATTTTTTTTAATATGCTGCTGACAATAGCTATTTATAGATACTCCTGAATGTAAGTCAGCAAGAGGGAAGGGGCTGGAGGAAGAGAGAGAGACAGTGAGAAAGAAAGAGCAAAAGGAAGGGAGAAGGGAGATGGGAGATGGATATTGAGGCTTTCAGAGTTGATTAGTCTGTAAGGGTCACCAGGACCATTAATGATAGATCACTATTACCCACAACTTCCTAGAATAGCTATGTCAGTGCTCATTTATGAACATTTAGAAACAACTATAGAACCTGATTATATTTCACCTACATCAACCATATAATTACCACAAAACATTAGGTAAATTTTAAAAATTGCTCCAGTTGTTTTGATATTTCTCTCTTTGAAGCATATAGTCTCCTCTCTATTCCCTGTGATGTCTCAATACACTCACAGGGTTAAGTTTATAATATGTGACCCTGCTCTAGCCATAACTGAATAAAGTAGTACCAATCTGCTGATCTCTGATTATCTGGACTTAGAGGTTCTTATGATGATTAATTAAATCTGTGCAATAAGCAGCACAGTACATATTAGACCCTCAGTAATCGGTAGCTGTTGATATACTGATGTTATATTATTGGTACAGTTATCCCTTTTTACTCTCTTGCCTTTCTGATTGCCTCTATTCTGCCACCTTCTGAAATTCTTTCACCTTCTAAAACAACATGATTAATTATATGGGATATCCAATGTTGTATTATTTTCCTGGTTTTCTCCTCTACTCTTCCCTCCACTCCTCTTATCCCCTCCCTTCTTTTTCTTCTTTCCTCTTCTCTCCTCTCCTAACTCTCTGTTTCATGGTGTAAACTACTTTTTCTAAGCAACTATTTTCCAACCTTTGCTTCTAACTTGTTCTCCTTTTCTTCATTCTCATTCCCATAAAATATCTCTAAAGGCTGAAATTTATTTTCTGATAGCTAGTAAAATAGAATATGGAAATGATAAGTGCTGAGGTGCTGAACTGATTGGTTCTTCTCTCACATTTTTTATTTAAAAATAAGAATTTCGTTGAGGGGGGAGGCAGAGGAAAAACTGTAGTTTTCCTTGTAGAGAGATTAATAGATAAAAATACAGCATTGTCCTCTAAAATTACAGTAATTAACATTAGAATGATAATTTTCAGTTTTCAGTGGACTTTTCAAATGCCATATGACTTTACTGACCCCCATGTTAATGATGAAGAAGCTCATATTCAGAGAGGCTGAGCACCTTAGTCTACAGATGGAGCAGGATCTGATGTTCATTCTACTTAACACCAAAACAGATCTGCGTGAAGAAATAAAACATGACATCACTTAGAGCTGCCTCTGTTTCTGCTAGCTGTAAATCAGGGTCTATGGCTACTATTATCATCATCCTTAGGTAATTACTAAGCTATAGTGTAAAGAACACCCATTTTGGGGTTAAACTGATGTGGGTTCAAATACCTCTCCTACCAATTACCCATTGAATGAAATTGGGTAGATTAATTACCTTTCACTGAGCGACGTACTCTCTGTGTATTGGGTATATTACTACTGTATGGATCTTAGCAAAAAGTATTTTTGTTTATGCTGTCCATCAGCCATGTAAGGGTAAAAAAAGAGTGCTGTCAATTTTTGTGTGTGTGTGTGTGTGTTAGTTTCTGCTTTATAACAAAGTGAATCAGTTTTACATATACACATGTTCCCATATCTCTTCCCTCTTGTGTCTCCCTCCCTCCCACCCTCCCTATCCCACCTCTCTAGGTGGTCACAAAGCACTGAGCTGATCTCCCTGTGCTATGCAGCTGCTTCCCACTAGCTATCTATTCTACGTTTGGTAGTGTATATATGTCCATGCCACTCTCTCACTTTGTCACATATATACAATGGAATATTACTCAGCCATAAAAAGAAATGAAATTGAGTTATTTGTAGTGAGGTGGATAGACCTAGAGTCTGTCATACAGAGTGAAGTAAGTCAGAAAGAGAAAAACAAATACCGTACGCTAACACATATATATGGAATCTAAGAAAAAAAAAGGTCATGAAGAACCTAGAGGTAAGACAGGAATGGAGACGCAGACCTACTAGAGAATGGACTGTCAATTTTGATACTACTACTACCTTGCCTTGCTTAACATTTGCCTAAGCACTTTGTTGGTATATACCTATATATTCCTATTCCCACTCTTTTCACTTGTTTCTTCCATTTTTATATATTTATTTTTAAATAAAATACACAAAATTATAGAAAAATAAAACATAGATATGTACACAACACAAAGATTAAAGAAATTAACATTTTTGTATTTTTCAGATATCTTCCTCTTTTTAAGAAATAAAACATTGAGACATAAAGCTTTATTCTCCATATGTTTGTACTTCTTTCCTTCCCAGAGGTAATGACACCTAAGTATATTAATGCCATTCATATTTATATACTTTATAACATACCTATTCATCAAATATGTGAATATTTGGTGTGTTTCTTGAAGGTTTGATAGAATTCATGTGAAAAACAACTATGTCTTTGTGGTTAGACTTTTACTTACCAATTTTCTTTAATATTTAGAAGTCAATTTTATTTATATTTTTAAAAAATATTTTAAGATACATTTTTCTAATAAATGTTTGCTTAACTTTTTTACTACAATGGGCATAAAGTTGTTTATATGATTTTTTCCCACTCTATCTGTAGTTATACTCTTCCTTTCAATCCCACAGTTGCTTTTCTATACTTTTTCTTAGTTACTTAGCCAAAATTATAGACTATTTTATTATTCTTCTTAAACTTGTAGATTATGGTCTTAATAATGCTGTCTTTGATTTGTTTTCTATTGATATTTTATGAGTTCTCTTATTTTTCTTACAATGAACACTTTTTAAAATTTATTTAAATTTGCTGATTTTTCTCTTTTTCCGATTGTGTCGGCTAAATGCTTAAATCACTCTTTATAATCTTTTATTTTCTAATATGTAGATGTGCTGTGACAACATATCTTTTCCTCAGAGTTAAGTTTCGTTTGGTCTCCTCTATAATAATGTATAATATTTTCACTTTCCTTCAATTCTGTTTATTTTACTTCAATTAAATTTTAATTTAATGTCCATTGCCAATTAGTTATTTAGAAACATGTTTTGATGTTTCCAAGTGAAAGGGTTTGGGTGTAATATAATATTTTTGCCCTTGCATTGGAATCACAAAATATACTCTCTGTAATATTAATTAATTTGCATTTTTTAAGCCTTGCATTTTGGCTTAATACATTGGCCAGGTTTTGTAAATGTTCATCATGTGCTTGAAATGGATGTTGTTCATTTTCTAACTATTGTGTGCAATGTTCTATTGTGCCCATTAGAGCAAGATTGATGGTCATATTTTTTATATGTTGACTATTCCTGTGGTCTGCTTGAACTCACTGAGAAATGTATATATTCAGCTTCAATTGAGTTGGATTTGTCCATTTTCTATTGTAATTCTGTAGTATCTTGCTTTATATATTTTGAGAGTATGCAATTCGTGGTGTATTGCTTGATAAATGATAGAATCCCCAATGTATTTTTCTTGTTATCTAATTACATTTTTATCCTGAAAAATTATTTTTGCTTTAAATTAGTTTCATGTGTTATTGTTTCTTTGGACTAGTTTTTAACATATTTCTTTTTTCATTTCTTTACTTTCTACCTTTCTGTTTTATTTTGCTTTATCTCTTTTAAAGTGCATATGGCTGTTTTGTTTTTTATTTAATCTCTGTCTTTTACATGGTGAATTAAAATTAGTTCATTTATTTCTGTGTGTGTGATGATTGCTGATATATTTGAATTAATTTATACAATCTTATTTAATTTTTTAATTATCCATTTTCCATGATTATAGTTTTTCTTTTCAGTCTCACATTTTATTAACTTATCTACTTATCTTTCTTAAATCTAATGACTTGAAAATGCTTTATTCAATGTTTATTCTTTTAAGGACTATTCCAAATATTTTAAATGACTAAAATAAAAAGTATTAATATTATTTTATGATAATTAATCTCTCTTTCCCTTTCCTTCATAACAACAAAAAATTTAGAATGTTTTAAGTCTAAATTCTCCATCAGTTCTTACATTGTAATTTTTTCTTGCCTTTTAGTTATGTATCATGCTGCCCTCCTCCAAATTTAGTATTATTCCTGTTGCTTTATACAGCCAATACTTAAGATTTTGTTATATATTTATAAATTGTTTTATTTCTCACTTATTCACTCTGAATGATATATTTTTTTAATTGTGAAGGACATAATTTTATAGTTTGAGTTGAAATATTTCATGTTTAGCTAGAAATGTTTTTATTTTACTCACTTGAGTAATAGTTTAACTGCTTGTAGAATTTAGGTTGCCAATTAACTACTCTTTGAATTTAATTATACTATTAACTGACCTTTAACCTTTATTGTTGATCTTAAGAATTTTCCTTTCCTTATAAGTGTTGCTCTTTCATGTATATCCTGTATTTTCTTTAATTGCTTTCAAGATTTTTCTTTTGATGTTTTACATTTTTACTCTAAAATTTTACTCTGCTAGATACTTTTAATGTTTTTGAATCTGAGTATTTGTATTTTTCACCTATTCTGCAAATTTTTCAGTTATTTTTCCTTTGATTCTTGCTTCTCCACTATTTCTAACATACTATGCATCCAGAATTTCATTTTGAATCTCTACTGGACCCTCCCATTCTATTCTCCATGTGTCTTAACCAATCTTTAATGTTTTATATGTTTTTCTTTCTCTGAGATGCATTCTCTATTATTTCATCCAATACTGTTCCAATTCACATTTTCTTTTCACTTGTGTGTACTTCAACATATTTATTGTGATTTTATTCTAACTCCCCTTACTATATTTTTACAGGTTTCCTTAGATCATTTTATTATTTATCTGTTGCTCCCCAAAATTTTTAGTTTACTTTCATTCTTTATCTATAATTAAAACATTGTGTTTCATTTTACTATTATCTTAATGGCTTGTGACACTAATATTTTGGTTTGTGTTTACTCATGAGTTTTATTTATTTGAATTGTTTCTGTTTGTGTATATGTGTGTGTGTGTGACATCATTTTTAGAGGAGCTTTTCTGTTTAGTAGGTACTGGGCCCCGGCTAGACATGGGAAATTCACTTAATTTGAGTCTGCTTGATCTTCTGGATGTCTATAGTTCATAAATAAATTTTACGTTACTTTCTTGGCTTAGGGTTTCTTAAACTAATTAGAGAAAGTAAATTTATTCCTCAAACCTATAAGAAGTGTAGGTCAAGGTTTTTTATTTCCCATGGGATTGTACTTTCTATAGCCAGAACTTCCTTGCCATCTCCCCTGGCCAGGGGAAGAACATTTTGTAATCACATTTGCACTAAATGCATTGATCTTGGGGAGTTCTGTCTTCATGCAGACCTACAGCTTGGTCTTTTGCTTTCAGGTAAGCACTAAAACCCAAAATCTTGGGCTACTGTAGTCACTGACTACCAGAACATGCTCAGTTGTTTAAATGCTAATCATTCTGGTTTTTAGTTTCTTTCTTTTTTGTGGCAAGTGGTGATTATCTTTTTTATTATTGGTCAGTTCAGTGATGCATTTATTGTTGTTTTATTGTTCTTATATTTTATACAGTACTTATAGGTGCTTGGAACAAAGGACTTACTCATTATGTTAGTTCACCATCTTGCCTATAATTGGAACTCTATTCTTGTTGACTTTTATAAGGAAGCTAAAACCTATGGATGTTTGAAGCTCCCACTTTCTAACATACTTGGATTCCTTTCAAAGAAAATTAGAGACATGTTTAGTCATTTGAGTAGTACCTTCAGGATTTGTGGCATAGCCATATGTGACCATTACTATTATTTATTTCATAGTTTATTTAAACATACTAAAACACAAAAACAAAGGTAAAGCAAAAACAAAACCAAAATGTCAAATGGATTATTTATCCTGGACATAAAAAATAAAGTCTGGTAAATCATGATTTTTTTGAGAAACTATAATTTTTAGTTAAGCACAAGATTAGATATGTAACTGGTTTTTTGGGGTGATTTTTTTTTTTTTTTTTTGCGGTATGTGGGCCTCTCACTGTTGTGGCCTCTCCTGTTGCAGAGCACAGGCGCTGGACGTGCAGGCTCAGTGGCCATGGCTCACGGGCCTAGCCGCTCCGCGGCATGTGGGATCTTCCCAGACCGGGGCATGAACCCATGTCCCCTGCATCAGCAGGTGGACTCTCAACCACTGCGCCACCAGGGAAGCCCTATGTAACTGTTTTTATTAACTTTGTACTACCATTTAGGTTCACATATCATGACACTAAATATTCATAGGACATTATGAATATTTTTCATTTAGGAAATTGAAATAGTAAAAATATCACCTATGATCATAAAAACTAGGTGATTATAGTTACTAATGAATTTATGCTGCATATTTGAATATTTATCAATGAAATGCATGTATAATGTGTTTGAATTGTTTACTGAATGATGAATATAATATTCCTTATGTTACATTAATATATAATACTAAATATAATATTATGGATACTTTATATTTATATTATTATCCTTTAACCTTCTAACACTTACTTACAGTTACTAGTTTTAATAATTCTTGTCTTACTCCATCTTTTAAGATATTGTTTGAATTGTTGAAATATCACCTATTGATACTTGCTTTTGAAATTTCTTGTACTCAGATTATAAGCACACTGAGGACTAAAAATGTCCCTTACTAATCTTTGAGTTGTCTATGATGTCCAGTAAAATACTTTGGATGAAAATGAAACTCAATGTTAAATTGAATTAAATTGGTCAAAATAAACCCAGTTGTTATGTAGATGACCTTGACAATTATGAGCAATTGTTTCTAATGGAATAGATTCTGATTAACAGCATCATATGAGAAGCAGTATGTCTATAGTCATTCTCTGCTATGGGAAAAATACTAGTGCTTTTAGTTTCACCTGAGTTGATTTACATTTTCTAATGCTTCTGATATTTTCATTGTGTGACTAAATCTTCCAAATAATTTAAAAAGAAATTGATGTATCATGCTAGCATTTTCTTCCACCAGAATTGCATTTTTGCTTTCAAAATTAATATAAATTGTTGTTATAAAAATGTAGTGAAGAACTATAATAAATCTATTTCAGTTGTGTTGTTACAGGTCATTATAAATCCCAATAAAATTGTAATTTTTTCCAAATGAAAACATTATTGAAAGCTATGACTCAATCTTATTGTTTTGCCCACAGAGGCATGAAAAACAATATTAAAAATAATTTTTTTTTCTGCTTTGCTTGTATATATTTTCAAAACCCAATTACAAAAAAATGGACTGTGACAAAGTAAAAATACATTAATTTATCAGTAACAGTTTGTGTAACTCTGTAGTGATAAAGTTTTCCTTCCTGAAAGAGGAAGCTTTCACTGTAGAAAATTATAAGGCTGTAGAGATTGAATTTTAATTTAATAAATATTTATCTAGTACTTAATCCAACTTAGGTATTAAATTAAGATACTAGGGACGCAAAGCAGTCAGACATTTCTCCTGTTCTCAAAAAGTTTAATAGTATAATTATTGTAATGATACAAGTGTGTATAGATTGTCAAGGTTGTACAAAGGAGTAGGCTTTAGTTCTATTGTAGGAGAAACATATCTATATAGAATCATGAAAAAGGAATTTGCCTCTTAGAACTGGTTGTAAAGGTATTTCCTGGAGAAAAATATAAAAATGCACAGAGACATGTAACAGTATGACATAGCAGGTGATATAAAGTCATGTGGTATTGCTTGATATATGGATGAATGGGAAACTCTAAAAGATGAGTTTGGAAAGAGGGTATGTGGCCATACCTTGTAAATGATAATTTGAGGGCATGAAAAGTCATAAAGAGCATGTTTCTCCAGGTTAAAACACAGTTTTAAAATTGGCCATTTAGCAGTAGATACTGATATCTAGTCATAAGCATTTTCTTCAAATCAAGACACTGAGAAAAAAAAACAAAATAAATTATGCTGAGAAGAAATGTTGGCAGTAATTTGGAGTAAATTTAACAAAAATTTGGAGTCTCTGATAGTTGTAGAGATGACTGCAGTGGCTGATAAAATATTTTCCAGGACTGATCTTATAACATTTGACCAAAAGGCATTTCATAGAATGTCTGCTAACAACTGACAAGGTGAAGAATGGAGAAGTCTACATTTTTGTTACCTTGATTAGAGATAAAAAATACTAGTAAAGGGCTTCCCTGGTGGCGCAGTGGTTGAGAGTGTGCCTGCCGATGCAGGGGACATGGGTTCGTGCCCCAGTCTGGGAAGATCCCACATGCCGTGGAGTGGCTGGGCCCATGAGCCATGGCCGCTGAGCCTGAGCATCCGGAGCCTGTGCTCCACAACGGGAGAGGCCACAACAGTGAGAGGCCTGCATACCACACACACACAAAAAAACTAGTAAAATGATGTCAGCTTATTTTAGATATACTCAACTATTAGAAGAATGTGTCTGCCATCAGAAAATCACCTTTTTAATAATTTATTTTCTTCATTCATTTAATAACTTACTGAGTACTTACATTCCATGAATATGTATGCACGTATATTAATATGGATGGATTTAGTCTTTACTAGTATTAATTTTGTAAAATATAACTGTTTAAAAGCATGGGCTTTGTACACAGGATACCCAGAGTTTGAATTTTGGCTTTGCTATTTACTAGGTACATGAATTTGAACAAGTACTTTCATTTCCCTTAATTTCAATTTTCACATCTTTACAATAGGAATTGCATGTACAATAGGGATGCATGTAAAATGTCAGTACCTTGCCCCAGACATAGCAAATACTGATTGTTGCTGTTGTCATTAGAATAGTACTATGGTTATCATTAAGGTTTTGTACAGAAAGCCCATTTACAAGTCCTGCTGATGACCTACTACTAAAAACTATCAGTAGAAGTCAATATTTTGTTAATTGTCCACACCATAGGTAAAAAGAAAATAACTTTATGCATATTCTATTATCTATCTGCCCATATATTTACCCATTTATCTCTCTTCTTATTTAAATTTTCTATATGTACTCCTACAATGAAATCACAAAGAACAGTATAGGACATAATATTCTGTTAAAGATGCTATGTATAGGGGGCTTCCAGGAAGATGGCGGAAGAGTAAAACGCGGAGATCACCTTCCTCCCCACAGATACACCAGAAATACATCTACACGTGGAACAACTCCTACAGAACACCTTCTGAACGCTGGCAGAAGACCTCAGACCTCCCAAAAGGCAAGAAACCAGCCACGTACCTGGATAGGGCAAAAGAAAAAAGAATAAACAGAGACAAAAGGATAGGGATGGGACCTGCACGAATGGGAGGGAGCCGTGAGGAGGAAAGGTTTCCACACACTAGGAAGCCCCTTCACGGGAGGAGACTGCGGGTGGCGGAGGGGGAAGCTTCGGAGCCGTGGAGGAGAGCACAGCAACAGGGGTGCGGAGGGCAAAGCAGAGAGATTCCCGCACAGAGGATCAGGGCTGACCAGCACTCACCAGCCCGAGAGGCTTGTCTGCTAACCTGCCGGAGCAAGAGGGGCTGGGAGTTGAGGCTCGGGCTTCAGTCGGAGTGCCGGGAGAGGACTGGTGTTGGCGGCATGAACACAGCCTGCACGGGGTTAGTGCACACCGGCTAGCCGGGAGGGAGTCCAGGGAAAAGTCTGGACCTGCTGAAGAGGCAAGAGACTTTTTCTTCCCTCTTTGTTTCCTGGTGCGCAAGGAGAGGGGATTAAGAGCGCTGCTTAAAGGAGCTCCAGAGACGGTCGCGAGCCACAGCTAAAAGCGCGGACCCCAGAGACGGGCAGGAGACGCTAAGGCTGCTGCTGCTGCCACCAAGAAGCCTGTGTGTGAGCACAGCTTACTATCTACACCCCGCTTCCGGGGAGCCTGTGCAGCCCACTACTGCCAGGGTCCTGGGATCCAGGGACAACTTCCCTGGGAGAACAAACAGCGTGCCTCAGGCTGGTGCAACATCACACCGGCCTCTTCCGCCGCAGGATCGCCCCGCATCGTGCCCCTCCCTCCCTCCGGCCTGAGTGAGCCAGAGCCCCCGAATCATCTGCTCCTTTAACCCCGTCCTGTCTGAGTGAAGAACAGACGACCTCTGGCGACCTACATGCAGAGGCGGGGCCAAATCCAAAGCTGAGCCCCTGGGAGCTGTGACAACAAACAAGAGTAAGGGAAATCTCTCCCAGCAGCCTCAGAAGCAGCGGATTAAAGCTCCACAATCAAGGTGATGTACCCTGCATCTGTGGAATACATGAATAGACAATGAATCATCCCAAATTGAGGAGGTGGACTTTGAGAGCAAGATTTATTATTTTTTCCCCTTTTCCTCTTTTTGTGAGTGTGTATGTGTATGTTGCTGTGTGAGATTTTGTCTGTATAGCTTTGCTTCCACCATTTGTCCTAGTGTCCTATCCTACCTTTTTTTTCTTAATAATTATTTTAATAACTTTATTTTATTTTACTTTATCTTCTTTCTTTCTTTCTTTCTTTCTTTCTTTCTTCTTTCTTTCTTTCTTTCTTTCTTTCTTTCTTTCTTTCTTTCTTTCTTTCTTTC
>NW_020837945.1:50406203-50441877 GCF_003676395.1 Aethalodelphis obliquidens
TCCTTCCTTCCTTCCTTCCTTCCTTCCTTCCTTCCTTCCTTCCTTCCCTCCTTCAGACAACAAATCATCCCAAATTCAGGAGGTGGACTTTGAGAGCAAGATTTATGATTTTTTCCCCTTTTCCTCCTTTTGTGAGTGTGTATGTATATGCTTCTGTGTGAGATTTTGTCTGTATAGCTTTGCTTCCACCATTTGTCCTAGGGTTCTATCCACCTGTTTTATTTTTTTTAATTTATTTTTCTTAATAATTATTTTTTTATTTTAATAACTTTATTATATTTTATCTTACTTTATTTTACTTTACTTTATCTTCTTTCTTCCTTCATTCCCTCCTTCATTCCCTCCTTCTCCCCTCCCTCCCTCCTTTCTTTCTTTCTTTCTTTCTTTCGTTCTTTCATTCTTTCTTTCTCTCCTTCTTTCTCTCTTTCTTTCTACTTCTACAAATTCTTTCTTTCTACTTTTTTTCCCTTTTATTCTGAGCTGTGTGAATGAAAGGCTCTTGGTGCTGCAGCCAGGAGTCAATGCTGTGCCTCTGAGGTGGGAGAGCCAACTTCAGGACACTGGTCCACAAGAGACCTCCAAGCTCCACATAATATCAAATGGTGAAAATATCCCAGACCTCTCCATCTCAACACCAGCACCCAGCTTCACTCAACTACTAGCAAGCTACAGTACTGGACATCCTATGCCAAACAACAAGAAAGACAGGAACACAGCCCCACCCATTAGCAGAGAGGCTGCCTAAAATCATAATAAGTCCACCGACACCCCAAAACATACCATCAGACGTGGACCATCCCACCAGAAAGAAAAGATACAGCCTCAGCCACCAGAACACAGGCACTAGTCCCCTCTACTAGGAAGACTACACAACCCACTGAACCAACCTTAGCCACCGGAGACAGACACCAAACACAACGGGAACTACAAACCTGCAGTCTGCAAAAAGGAGACCCCAAACACAGTAAGATAAGCAAAATGAGAAGACAGAAAAACACACAGCAGATGAAGGAGCAAGATAAAAACCCACCAGACCTAACAAATGAAGAGGAAATAGGCAGTCTACCTGAAAATGAATTCAGAATAATGATAGTAAAGGTGATCCAAAATTTTGGAAATAGAATGGACAAAATGCAAGGAACATTTAACAAGGACCTAGAAGAACTAAACATGAAACAAAAAATGATGAACAACACAATAAATGAAATTGAAAATACTCTAGATGGGATCAATAGCAGAATAACTGAGGCAAAAGAATGGATAAATGACCTGGAAGATAAAATAGTGGAAATAACTACTGCAGAGCAGAATAAAGAAAAAAGAATGAAAAGAACTGAGGACAGTCTCAGAGACATCTGGGACAACATTAAACACACCAATATTCGAATTATAGGGATTCCAGAAGAAGAAGAGAAAAAGAAAGGGACTGAGAAAATATTTGAAGAGATTATAGTTGAAAACTTTCTTAATATGGGAAAGGAAATAGCTAATCAAGTCCAGGAAGCACAGAGAGTCCAATACAGGATGAATCCAAGGAGAAATATGCCAATACACATATTAATCAAACTGTCAAAAATTAAATACAAAGAAAACATATTAAAAGCAGCAAGGGAAAAACAGCAAATAACACACAAGGGAATCCCCATAAGGTTAACAGCTGATCTTTCAGCAGAAACTCTGCAAGCCAGAAGGGACTGGCAGCACATATTTAAAGTGATGAAGGAGAAAAATTTTCAACCAATATTACTCTACTCAGCAAGGATCTCATTCAGATTTCATGGAGAAATTAAAACCTTTACAGAAAAGCAAAAGCTGAGAGAGTTCAGCACCACCAAACCAGCTTTACAACAACTGCTAAAGGAGCTTCTCTAGGCAAGAAACACAAGAGAAGGAAAAGTCCTACAATAACAAACCCAAAACAATTAAGAAAATGGGAACAGGAACATACATATCGATAATTACCTTAAATGTAAATGGACTAAATGCTCCCACCAAAAGACACAGATTGGCTGAATGGATACCAAAACAAGACCCATATGTATGCTGTCTACAAAAGACCCACTTCAGACCTAGGGATACATACAGACTGAAAGTGAGGGGATGGAAAAAGATATTCCATGCAGATGGAAACCGAAAGAAAGATGGAGTAACAATTCTCATATCTGACAAAATTGACTTTAAAATAAAGACTATTAGAAGAGACAAAGAAGGACACTACATAATGATCAAGGGATTGATCCAAGAAGAAGATAAAACAATTGTAAATATTTATGTACCCAACATAGGAGCACCTCAATACATAAGGCAAATACTATCAGCCATAAAAGGGGAAATCGACAGTAACACATTCATAGTAGGGGACTTTAACACCCCACTTCCAGCAATGGAGAGATCATCCAAAATGAAAATAAATAAGGAAACATAAGCTTTAAATGATACATTAAACAAGACGGACTTAATTGATATCTATAGGACATTCCATCCAAAAACAACAGAATAGACATTTTTCCCAAGTGCTCATGGTACATTCTCCAGGATAGATCATATTTTTGGTCACAAGTCAAGCCTTGGTAAATTTAAGAAAATTGAAATTGTTTCAAGTATCATTTCCGACCACAACGCTATGAGACTAGATATCAATTACAGGAAAAGATCTGAAAAAATACAAACACATGGAGGCTAAACAATACACTACTTAATAGTGAGGTGATCACTGAAGAAATCAAAGAGGAAATAAAAAATATATACCTAGAAACAAATGACAATGGAGACACGACCACCAAAAATCTATGGGATGCAGCAAAAGCAGTTCTAACAGGGAAGTTTATAGCAATACAATCCTACATTAAGAAACAGGAAACATCTCAAATAAACGACCTAACCTTGCACCTAAAGCAATTAGAGAAAGAAGAACAAAAAAAACCCAAAGTTAGCAGAAGGAAAGAAATCATAAAAATCAGATCAGAAATAAATGAAAAAGAAATGAAGGAAATGACAGCAAAGATCAATAAAACTAAAAGCTGGTTCTTTGAGAAGATAAACGAAGTTGATAAACCATTAGCCAGACTCATCAAGAAAAAAAGGGAGAAGACTCAATTCAATAGAATTAGAAATGAAAAAGGATAAGTAACAACTGACACTGCAGAAATAGAAAAGATCATGAGAGATTACTACAAGCAACTCTATGCCAATAAAATGGACAACCTGGAAGAAATGGACAAATTCTTAGAAATGCACAACGTGCCAAGACTGAATCAGGAAGAAATAGAAAATAGAACAGACAAATCACAAGCACTGAAATTGAAACTGTGATTAAAAATCTTCCAACAAACAAAAGCCCAGGACCAGATGACTTCACAGGCGAATTCTGTCAAACATTTAGAGAAGAGCTAACACCTAGCCTTCTCAAAATCTTCCAAAATATAGCAGAGGGGGGAACACTCCCAAACTCATTCTACAAGGACACCATCACTTTGACACCAAAAGCAGACAAGGATGTCACAAAGAAAGAAACCTACAGGCTAATATCACTGATGAACATAGAGGCAAAAATCCTCAACAAAATGCTAGCAAACAGAATCCAACAGCACATTAAAAGGATCATACACCATGATCAAGTGGGGTTTATTCCAGGAATGTAAGGATTCTTCAATATACGCAAATCAATCAACGTGATAAACCATATTAACAAATTGAAGTAGAAAAACCATATGATCATCTCAATAGATGCAGAGAAAGCTTTTGACAAAATTCAATACCCATTTATGATAACAACCCTGCAGAAAGTAAGCATAGAGGGAACTTTCCTCAACATAATAAAGGCCATGTATGACAAACCCGCAGCCAACATCATCCTCAATGGTGAAAAACTGAAAGCATTTTCACTAAGATCAGGAACAAGACAAGGTTGCCCACTCTCACCAATCTTATTCAATAGAGTTTTGGAAGTTTTAGCCACAGGAATCAGAGAAGAAAATGAAATGAAAGGAATCCAAATTGGAAAACAAGAAGTAAAGCTGTCACTGTTTGCAGATGACAAGATACTATACATAGAGAATCCTAAAGATGCCACCAGAAAACTACTAGAGTTAATCAATGAATTTGGTAAAGTTGCAGGATACAGAATTAATGCACAGAAATCTGTTGCATTCCTATACATTAATGATGAAAAATCTGAAAGTGAAATCAAGAAAACACTCCCATTCACCACTGCACCAAAAAGAATAAAATATCTAGGAATAAACCTACCTAAGGAGACAAAAGACCTGTATGCAGAAAATTATAAGACACTGATGAAAAAAATTAAAGATGATACAAATAGATGGAGAGATATACCATGTTCTTGGATTGGAAGAATCAACATTGTCAAAATGACTCTACTACCCAAAGCAATCTACAGATTCAATGCAATTTCTATCAAACTACCACTGGCATTTTTCACAGAACTAGAACAAAAAAATTCACAATTTGTATGGAAATGCAAAAGACCCTGAATAGTAAAAGCAATCTTGAGAATGAAAAACGGAGCTGGAAGAATCAGGCTCCCTGACTTCAGACTATAGTACAAAGCTACAGTAATCAAGACAGTATGGTACTGGCACAAAAACAGAAAGATAGATCAATGGAACAGGATAGAAAGCCGAAAGATAAACCCATGCACATATGGCCACCTTATCTTTGATAGAGGAGGCAGGAATGTACAGTGGAGAAAGGACAGCCTCTTCAATAAGTGGTGCTGGGAAAACTGGACAGGTACATGTAAAAGTATGAGATTAGATCACTCCCTAACATCATACACAAAAATAAGTTCAAAATGGATTAAAGACGTAAATGTAAGGCCAGAAACTATCAAACTCTTAGAGGAAAACAGGCAGAACACTCTATGACATAAATCACAGCAAGATCCTTTTTGACCCACCTCCTAGAGAAATGGAAATAAAAACAAAAATAAACCAATGGGACCTAATGAAACTTCAAATCTTTTGCACAGCAAAGGAAACCATAACCAAGACCAAAAGACAACCTCAGAATGGGAGAAATTATTTGCAAATGAAGCAACTGACAAAGGATCAATTTCCAAAATTTACATGCAGCTCATGCAGCTCAATAACAAAAAAACAATTAACCCAATCCAAAAATGGGCAGAAGACCTAAATAGACATTTCTCCAAAGAAGATATACAGACTGCCAACAAACACATGAAAGAATGCTCAACATCATTAATCATTAGAGAAATGCAAATCAAAACTACAATGAGATATCATCTCACACCAGTCAGAATGGCCATCATCAAAAAATCTAGAAACAATAAATGCTGGAGAGGGTGTGGAGAAAATTGAATACTCTTGCACTGCTGGTGGGAATGTGAATTGGTTGAGCCACTATGGAGAACAGTTTGGAGGTTCTTTAAAAACCTACAAATAGAACTACCATATGACCCAGCAATCCCACTACTGGGCATATAACCTGAGAAAACCAAAATTCAAAAAGAGTCATGTACCAAAATGTTCATTGCAGCTCTATTTACAATAGCCCAGAGATGGAAACAACCTAAGTGCCCATCATCGGATGAATGGATAAAGAAGATGTGGCATATGTATACAATGGAATATTACTCAACCATAAAGAGAAACGAAATTGAGCTATTTGTAATGAGGTGGATAAACCTAGAGTCTGTCATACAGAGTGAAGTATGTCAGAAAGAGAAAGACAAATACCGTATGCTAACACATATATATGGAATTTAAGAAAAAAAAATGTCATGAAGAACCTAGGGGTAAGACAGGAATAAAGACACAGACCTACTGAAGAACAGACTTGAGGATATGGGGAGGGGGAAGGGTGAGCTGTGACAAAGCAAGAGAGAGGCATGGACATATATACACTAACAAACGTAAGGTAGATAGCTAGTGGGAAGCAGCCGCATAGCACAGGGATATCAGCTCAGTGCTTTGTGACCGCCTGGAGGGGTGGGATAGGGATGGTGGGAGGGAGGGAGATGCAAGAGGGAAGAGATATGGGAACATATGTATATGTATAACTGATTCACTTTGTTATAAAGCAGAAACTAACACACCATTGTAAAGCAATTATAACCCAATAAAGACGTTAAAAAAATAAAAGACACTGATGAAAGAAATTAAAGATGTTACAAATAGATGGAGAGATATACCATGTTCTTGGATTGGAAGAATCAACATTGTCAAAATGACTCTACTACCCAAAGCAATCTACAGAGTCAATGCAATCCGTATCAAACTACCACTGGCATTTTTCACAGAAGTAGAACAAAAAATTTCACAATTTGTATGGGCAGACAAAAGACGCCGAATAGCCAAAGCAATCTTGAGAACGAAAAACGGAGCTGGAATAATCAGGCTCCCTGACTTCAGACTATAGTACAAAGCTACAGTAATCAAGACAGTATGGTACTGGCACAAAAACAGAAAGATAGATCAATGGAACAGGATAGAAAGCCCACAGATAAACCCACGCACATATGGTCACCTTATCTTTGATAAAGGAGGCAGGAATTTACAGTGGAGAAAGGACAGCCTCTTCAATAAATGGTGCTGGGAAAACTGGACAGGTACATGTAAAAGTATGAGATTAGATCACTCCTTAACACCATACACAAAAATAAGCTCAAAATGGATTAAAGACCTAAATGTAAGGCCAGAAACTATCAAACGCTTAGAGGAAAACAGGCAGAACATTCTATGACATAAATCACAGGAAGATCCTTTTTGACCCACCTCCTAGAGAAATGGAAATAAAAATAAACCAATGGGACCTAATGAAACTTCAAAGCTTTTGCACAGCAAAGGAAACCATAAACAAGACCAAAAGACAACCCTCAGAATGGGAGAAAATATTTGCAAATGAAGCAACAGACAAAGGATTAATCTCCAAATTTTATAAGCAGCTCATGCAGCTCAATAACAAAAAAACAATTAACCCAATCCAAAAATGGGCAGAAGACCTAAATAGACATTTCTCCAAAGAATATATATAGACTGCCAACAAGCACATGAAAGAATGCTCAACTTCATTAATCATTAGAGAAATGCAAATCAAAACTACAATGAGATATCATCTCACACCAGTCAGAATGGCCATCATCAAAAAATCTACAAACAGTAAATGCTGGAGAGGGTGTGGAGTAAAGGGAACCCTCTTTCACTGTTGGTGTGAATCTAAATTGATACAGCCATATGGAGAACTGTATGGAAGTTCCTTAGAGAACAAAAAATAGAATGATCATATGACCCAGAAATCCCAGTACTGCGCATATACCCTGAGAAAACCAAAATTCAAAAAGAGTCATGTACCAAAATGTTCATTACAGCTCTATTTACAATATCCTGGAGATGGAAACAACCTAAGTGTCCATCGTTGGATGAATGGATTAAGAAGATGTGGGCACATATATACAATGGAATATTACTTAGCCATAAAAAGAAATGAAATTGAGCTATTTGTAATGAGGTGGATAGACCTAGAGTCTGTCATACAGAGTGAAGTAAGTCAGAAAGAGAAAGACAAATACTATATGCTAACACATATATATGGAATTTAAGGGGGAAAAAATGTCATGAAGAACCTGGGGTAAGACAGGAATAAAGACACAGACCTACTAGAGAATGGACTTGAGGATATGGGGAGGGTGAAGGGTAAGCTGTGACAAAGCGAGAGAGTGGCATGGACATATATGCACTACCAAATGTAAAATAGATAGCTAGTGGGAAGCAGCTGCATAGCACAGGGAGATCAGCTCGGTGCTTTGTTGACCGCCTGGAGGGGTGGGATAGGGAGGCTGGGAGGGAGGGTGATGCAAGAGGGAAGAGATATGGGAACATACGTGTATGTATAACTGATTCACTTTGTTATAAAGCAGAAACTAACACACCATTGTAAAGCGATTATACTCCATTAAAGATGTAAAAAAAAAAAGATGCTATGTATATATTTTGTGTTAATTAGTCATTTTGATAATCTTGGGGAGCTACCATTTTATCGGATTTTATTGAATTATTATTGATATTACCTTAATATGGCTAATAAAATTCCTACCCTTGAGGTAAGAGAAATTCAAATCTTTTTTTTTTTGTTTATCTTTCCAATATTAGCACTATCTTTAATCTTCAGTTTCTTTTAAGAGACCTTTCTAAATCTACTTGGTATGGGTAAACGTAGGTAAAATTAAATAGCATACTATGCATATCCAATTAATTAGCACTCATGTAAAAAGGAATATATAACCACATGCTGAAAGTTAATAAATGAATATGTTATTCTTGATTCCTCTTTGAGCATTCATTCAGAAGTATTTATTGGGTGCCTATTAGATGTCCAGAACACATTTACACAGTAGCATTGAAACAACATGAACTCGATTGGGCAGAATCAGATCATTGGAAACTAAATATAAAATCTCTAATATGTTAGAAGGACTTAAGTACTATGGAGAAAAGTAGAACCAGGGGAAAGAGATAGGGAAGGTGTACCTGGTGGTGGTGGCAGGAATGAGAGATGGTGAGTATCAGGATTGAATAAGGAGATCAGGGAAGACCTCCCTGAGAAAATAGCAGTTAAGTAAAGATCTGAAAGAGGTAAGGGAGTGACCGTTATGAATAACTGAGAAAAGAAGGATCAGAAGATGCCTCAGTGAGAGATATGTTGTGGATGTTTCTGAAACACAAGCAAGTCAGTGTGGTTGCAGCTAGAGAAGTAGGAAGCAAGATCAAAGGGCCATGGTGAGAGATGAAAGGCCTTATAGGCTACTGTAATGACTTTGGCTTCACAATGTTGCTAGGGAACTTTCTCAAAAGATCCTTATATACCATATGGGCTGCATGACCATATGACATTTGAACCTATTGACATTGGCAGTATAAAAACAGTAAACAGTAGAAAATGCAATTACTGTGTAGATAAAAATTAAATATAAATAAAAAGTTGTATTTTCTAGCTTATTATGTAATTGCTGTACCCAGTGGAGTGAGCAGTGTTGTATATCATCCTGCAGCAGCTACATAGCAATAGAAAACACAAAAGTACTTTGCTGTGAGAAATACCAAACTCTCTGAATGCCAAAAATGAAGGGGATAAACAGGAAAAAAGAATAGAAGATTTTTTAGAGATCATTAAAAAGTCAGAATTAAATCTGTAGACAACACTAACTCATAGTTTTACCCTCCTGCAAACATTTCTTCAACAAATAATTATTTTGTCTTATTCTATAAGAGTAGGATAAGAAAGAAACTCTTGCCTACATACCATCAGATAAAGGCATAAAGTAACACAAGCAAAGGCTGAATCATCAGAGAAATCACTCAAAAAAAAAATGAAGACCTTAGATAAGCATACCTACTTAATCTCAAAGAAATCACAAGCAACATGCGCTCTCTAAGGAAAGTCTAAAAGTTCATAAAAGAACTTGTAAGACAAGAAGGGACTTAAAAGCAAACTAGCTATTTGGGAATAAAAGAAAAGAAAAATGTTGTAGTGATGAAAGTCATTAAAGCAACAAAAATAGAAAAGAGAGAGTGAGAAAACAGTAAATGGCATGAGGAGAGGCTTGAATAAATCAGAGAATGAAATGGGAAATAACAGTGATTATAAAATGATTATAAAGAAGATGATATGTATGGAAGAAAATTGTGACATAGCCACCCATGGTGATTCTGAATAAGTAAACAAAGAGAATAGGGAAAAAATCCAAAATGTAATAAAATTTTTCTGATTAAAAAAAGAGTGAATTTGTGTACAGAAAGGGCATAGAGTATGCCAGAAAAAAATAATGCAGAATGATTAACCTAAGCACATATCAAGATAGATTTACTGTATATTTAGGATGAATAAAAAGTTATGACTTGAAGCAGAGAAGTGAGCCATACAGAAGAAGGAAAACTCAAGATGACCTCAGGCTTCTCCACATCTATCCAGAAGAAGGTAGAGTGCCCTCTGCCAAAGTCTGAGGAAGGATGTGCTTCAAGCATTGTATTCCAAGTAGAGTAGTTTTTCAAGTATAAAGCAAAAAGTATTTTCATACATTCACAAAATCCAGAGAATAGAGTACTCATGATTCCCTCCTGGAAAGCTGCTAGAAAATAGTAACAGAGTGAATAGACAAATCAAGATAAGCAATTTAGTAATAGAGATGTTGTGATAAGATGACTGATGATAATCACTAAATGTATTTAAATACCCAACTAAAACTGATCAATCATGCCATTCATGGTAGATTTTGAAATGAGTGTATTTTAGATAGCAAGAGACTATTTGACATCCTGAAAATTCACTTTCTGTTAGGTAGTCTGACTTTCGACACACCTTAAGTATCAGAGTCTCCAGCACCATTATTCCCATTGATAGAAAGGGGTGGAAGCCACTACTACTACTAGTGAGGCTGTTAAATAATTAAACAAAGAGGCCATTATACTGAGGTGGCTCTAATCCCTTGGTAGCCTACATAAGCAAACCAAAACCTAAGCCAGAGTCAATTCCTATGAATGCACTCATATCCCAGAAAGTGAAATTTAATAACCACCAATACAGACAGACAACTAGGCCTTCCCAAACGAGGCAACCACTTAAGCTATAGCCAATCGAATACTTTCCTTGTTTATGTCTGCTTTATAAATGTCTCTCCCTTATCCTGTTAATGGAGTGCTCCTAACCACTTCCAGTTTAGCACTGCCCAGATTTTTTTTTTTTTTTTTTGGCTGCATCAGTTCTTAGCTGAGGCACGTGGGATCTTCGTTGAGGCATGCGGGATCTTTCGTTGTGGCACACACAGGCTTCTGTCTAGTTGTGGTGCACAGGCTTCAGGGCTTGTGGGCTCTGTAATTGTGGCGTGTGGGTTCCAGAGTACATGGGCTCTGTAGTTTGTGGCACACAGTCTCTCTAGTTGAGGCGTGTGAGCTCAGTAGTTGTGGTGTGCAGGCTTAGTTGCCCCGTGGCATGTGGGATCTTAGTTCCCTGACCAGGGATTGTACCTGAATCCCCTGCATTGTAAGGCAGATTCTTTACCATTGGACTGCCAGGGAAGTCCCCTGGCACTGCCCAATTTGAATTGATGTTCGCCTAACTAAACTCTTGAAAATTTAAATGTGCCTCAGTTTATGTTATAACAGGTAATGGGGCTTCATCCCAGAGAGCTGCATAAAACTCAATATGTCAGTACTTTTTGGGCCCTAGAGTTACAAGAAAACAACTTTATCCTGGCTCTTTCTTTGGCTTTAGTAAGTGGTTTAGCTGACTGTTATGGCCACTGTCATCTTACTGATTGAAGTTTTTAATTGAACCTGCAATTTTTATTGAATCCACAATTCAGTTGTCTGACATACCTAAAAAAATCAAAAGTTTTATTCCCATATGAATGGCCACTAATAGCTGGCAAGCAATTCAGTTTGGAAAAAATAATGCAAGTTCACAGACATGAGAGACATTCTAGAGGCAGGTAACCAGGAATAAGAACAGAGTAGCCAGAAATAAAGTCACGCTATCTTTATATGAGAATAGGCCCAAGATATCCCCTTGGTCATTTCCATACTACTGGATCCCTCGTGATGTATGACATCACAACACACTGGCTCTTATCCTTTGGTGAGCTATAATATCCAGAGGTACTGACCCTATTTATCACTGAAAGGTAGACTGCATTTTGGACTTCTCTCTGCCTGCAATGGCAAAAGATATACCCTGACACAACTGATTCCCATTCAGCTTGAAGCCTGATTTCCTGGACATTCATGCCATTGACTTATCCATCATTAGAAGTTTTACTTGGTATGCAAATTATCATGAAGCACATTTAAAATCTAATTCAGTCCCAAAAAGGCACATATTTTGAATATAAATGTAACCTACTACTTTGCCCATTAGCTGCAATCAGAACAAAGGAAGCCTTCTTAAATCTGAGCTCCAGAGACTCACCAACTCCTAAATTATAATAGTACGTTTCAAATATCAGAATTATCCTATAACAAACATATTCCCTAAACCATCGTTAACTTCAGCAGTGTTCTCCTTGGTTTTTTATACTGAGAATTAGAATTAAGGAGCAGGTCCCAGGATACTTTAATATTAGACATTCCTGCACTTAGAACCATTAGGATTATTACTACACAAAGCCGGTAAGTCAATGACTGGAGTAATATAAGTATCTTATTTATATTTCAGTGAAAAGGATGAAGGACTCTAGGAAATCTAACCAGTTATGATAATACAATGGATGGGGAAACAAAAATTCTTTCAAAACTAAAGAAAAATATAAATTCAAACCCTGTTCTTTACACCTATTATTAAAGTCATGAAAGTTCATCTAAATATCTTTGTGAGGATGTAAAAAGAGAAGCCAAAATGAAAAATGTTATAAAACCAAAGGATAGAAATCACAAACCAGAAAAAAAAAATCACCATACAATATGGTCTGAAGTTTTCCAATAAAATTGGTTTGGAGCAGCTACATAAACCAATTTGATTCATTGACTTTTCGATGGTGTACATTTTGTCCTTTCAGATCTTATATTGAACATAATATATCACTATATATGGAGTGGATATAGTTTTTATTAGAGAGAGAGAGAAAACCTGGGTTTCATTAGATCCTATCAAGCTGAAAAACTGAGCTACAGAAAAAAAATTGGGTCTCCATGCCAGAGAAAAGAAATATTCTGTTGAAATGTTGACTTGCAGAGTTTTTATCAGAGCACATATTTAATAAATAAGTGTCCCTGTATGACATTTTTGTAAAATCATCACTTTTGTCAACTATAAATTGATTGAACTTAGATTTGTGCTGTTGTGGAAAACACAATTACATGTTTTATATCAGGTGTTTGAATGCTTGCTCTTTAGTAAATTTACTTCATTATTTGAAATTTTTTAAAAGAAAAATCTCCTTGAAAATCAAAACTCAGTCTTAAGTATATTTTTGAAACAAGGTTTACCTTAAATTTCACATCTTACATAATTAGTCACTTGAAATAATAAAGGACATGAACATGTTATAACACACCCATCATAATAAGCCCATTCTTAATCAAATCCTTTGTATTCAATAGTTAATTTTCAACAGAAAGCAGGATTATCCTTGAAAAATGTGGGATATTGAAAATGGATAAGACTGTCTTATGCTTTAAGCAAATCGCAGATTCTGTCATCATGTCTCCTTACTGAAGACAAACAGTGAATGCTCTTAACAAGAAGGAATAACACTCTGCAATTTCAAACAATCAAATCACTAAATAGATGGAATGATTAGTTTTAAATCTCATGTAAGTCACATAGCTAAAAAATATGGGAATATGGAGCCAGCTGGCAGGTAATGTTTAAACACTCCAAGAAAGAGAACAATTGTATTAGTTTACAATTAACTTAAATTTCTGTGCATTACACAGATGTAAACAGATGCCCTATTTTTTTAACCATTTCTATTTCATGTCTCTAACTATATAATAATTTTACATTAAATAGATATATAGTTGTCGCTACTGCCCAACTGGAACATGAACAGGAAATTAAGTTTACATATGTATGAAATGAATGTGATAAAACAATTTCTGCTTTATTTTTGATACTTATGATATCCCCTCTCTGGAAAGAATGTCTGGTTTTCCTTGGACAAATAAATACTCCACCAAATATTTAATCAACTTCGAAACACAACTATTGATTAAAAAAAAAAATGTATGAGGGCTTCCCTGGTGGTGTAGTGGTTGAGAGTCTGCCTGCTGATGCAGGGGATGCCGGTTCGTGCCCCGGTCCAGGAAGATCCCACATGCCGCGGAGCAGCTGGGCCTGTGAGCCATGGCCGCTGGGCCTGTGCGTCTGGAGCCTGTGCTCCACAATGGGGGAGGCCGCAGCAGTGAGAGGCCCGCGTACCACACACACACAAAAAAAAGTATGAGAAAAAAACTAAGGAAATAGAAATAGGTCAGAACATTGTTAAAAATTACAAAAGGGAGAAATAAAGGAAAAGTCTACTCTTTCCAGGTAACATAGTCTATATTGTTTTAAGTACAGTAAGTAAAACATCAGGTTAATAATAATGCTAGCCTAGAGAAGTGAACAAAAGAAGTTAGTACAAAAATCATCCCAATTATAGGCTCCATCCCAATTATTAGAGAAAAATGCCACACACTGCTATGTCAAAGAACACATCAAATACAAAAGTGCAAATGGGTAAAGAACTCACACAATATATTTCTAAAGAGGAAATACCAATAGGTAGGATATGAGTTTATTAGAAATGCCATAACAGGAGGGACAGAGACAAGATGGCAAAGTAGAAGGACATGAGCTTACCATTTCTTACAAAAACACATAAATCACAACTAACTGCTGAACAGCCATTGACAAAAAAACACTGGAACTTACCAAAAAATATACCCTATATCCAAAGACAAAGAAGTCACAATGAGGTAGGAGGGGCGTAATCGTGATAAGATCAAATCCAGTGCCCACAGGGTGGGTGATCCACAAACTGGAAAATAATTATACCACAGAAGTTCCTCTACAGGAGTGAAATTTCTGAGTGCCATATCAGGATCCCCAGCCTGGGGTTCTGGCAATGGGAGGTGGAGCCCCCAGAGAATCAGGCTTTGAAGGCCAATGGGGTTTCTTGGAGGGTGCACGCAAGGTCTTGTGCACACCAGAACCCAGGGGAAAAAACAGTGACCTGATAAGAGATTGGGCCAGACCTACGTTGTCCTATTGGAGGGTATCCTGTGGAGGCAGAGGGTGGCTTTGGCTCATTGCAGAGACAAAGACACTGGCAGTGGCAGTTCTGTGGAATACTAATTGGTATAAGTCCTCCTGGAGTCTGACATTTTCTTACCAAGACCTGGCTCCATGTAAAAGCCTGCTGGATCCAGTGCTGAAACACCTCAGGCCAAACAACCAACATAGTGGGAAAACAGCCCCATCCATCAGCAGACAGACTGCTTAATGTCTTCTTGAATAAACAACTGCCTGATAAGCACACCCCTTGACATGGCTCTGCCCACCAGAGGGACAAGACCGACCTCCACACACCAGTGGGCAGGTACTAGTCCCTCCCACCAGGAAGCCTGCACAAGCTTATTAGACAGCCTTACCCACCAGGAGGAAGACAGCAAAACAAGAACTAAAACCTTGCAGCCTGTGGAACAGAAAACACAATCACACAAATTTAGACAAAATGAGATGGCAGAGGAATATGTCCCAGAGGAAGGAACAAGATAAAACCCCAGAGAAACAACTAAATGAAGTGGAGATAGGAAATCTTCCAGAAAAAGAATTCAGAATAATGATAATAAAGATGATCCAAGATCTCCAAAAAAGAATGGAGTCACATATTGAGAAGATACAAGAAATGTTTAACAAAGACTTAGAAGAACTAAAAAACAAACAAACAGAGATGAACAATACAATAACTGAAATGAAAAATGCACGGGATCAATAGCAGAATAACTAAGGCAGAAGAATGGATAAATGAGCTGGAGGAGAGAATGGTGGAAGTCACTGCCACAGAACAGAATAAAGAAAAAAAATATGACAAGAAATGAAGACAGTCTAACTGGGACAACATTAAATGCACCAATGTTCACATTATAGGGGTTCTAGAAGAAGAAGAGAGAGAGGAAGGAACTGAGAAAATATCAGAAGAGAAAATAGCTGAAAACTTCCCTAACATGGGAAAGGAAATAGTCACCCAAGTCCATGAAGCACAGGGAGTTCCAGGAAGGATAAACCTAAGGAGGAACAGGCCAAGCCATATAGTAACCAAATTGAGAAAAATTAAAGACAAAGAAAAAATATTAAAAGCAACAAGGGAAAAGAAACAAATAACATGCAAGGGAATTCCCATAAGGTTATCAACTAATTTCTCAGCAGATGCACTGCAGGTCTGAGGGGAGTGGCCTGATATATTTAAAGTGATGAAATGAAAGAACGTACAACCAAGAAAACTCTACCAAGAGAGGCATCTCTTTTTTTTTTTTTTTTTAGTGCGGTACGCAGGCCTCTCACCACTGTGGCCTCTCCCATTGCGGAGCACAGGCTCCAGATGCACAGGCTCAGTGGCCATGGCTCACGGGTCTAGCCACTCTGCGGCATGTGGGATCTTCCTAGACCAGGGCACGAACCTGTGTCTGCTGCATCAGCAGGTGGACTCTCAACCACTGCGCCACCAGGGAAGCCCAAGGCATCTCTTTTGATGGAGAAATCAAAAGCTTTACAGACAGGCAAAAGCTAAGAGAATTCAGCATCACCAGACCAGCTTTTCAACAAATTCTAAAAGAATTTCTCTAAGCAGAAAAGGCCACTACTAAAAACAAGAAAATTACGAATAGAAAAGTCTACAGGTAAAGGCAAACATACAGTACAGGTAGAAAATCATCTGCACACAAATGTTATCAAAACCAGCAATTGTGAGAAGAGGAGAGTACAAATGCAGGATATTGGAAATGCATTTGAAATTAAAAGACCAGCAACTTAAAACAATCTTGCTTATATAGAGACTGATGTATCAAAATCTCATAGTAATCAAACACCAAAAATCTACAATAGATACATACACACAAAACTAAAAACAATTAAAGTGCAACACTAAATTTAGTCATTAAATCACAAGAGAACAAAAGAGAAGGGAATAAAAAAGACCTACAAAAACAAATTCAAAACATTTAACAAAATGACAATAAAAGCATACATATCAATAATTACCTCAAACATTAACAGATTAAATGCTCCAACCAAAAAACATAGACTAGCTGAATGGATACAAAAACAAGACCCATATATATGCTGTCTACAAGAGACCCACTTCAGATCTAGGGACACATACAGACTGAGAGTGAGGGGAAGGGAAAAGGGATTCCATGCAATGGAAACCAAAAGAAAACTGGGGTAGCAATACTCACATCAGACAAAATAGACATCAAAATAAAAACTGTTACAAGAGACAAAGCAGGACACTACATAATGATCAAGGGATAAATTCAAGTAGAAGATATAACAATTGTAAATATACATGCACCCAACATAGGAACACCTCAATATGTAAGGCAAATAGTAACAGTCATAAAAAGAGAAATTGACAGTAACACAGTAAGAGTGGGGGACTTTAACACCCACCTTTCATAATGTAGAGATCATCCAGACAGAAAATCAATAAGGAAACACAGGGCTTAAATGACCACATGGACTTATTCATTATGTATAGAGTATTCCATCCAAAAGCAGCAGAATACACATTCTTCACAAATCCACATGGCACATTCTCCAGGATTGATCCCATGTCAGATCACAAAGTGAGCCTTGATAAAGTTGAGAAAATTGAAATCATATCAAGCATCTTTTCCAAACACAATGCTATGGGATTAGAAATCATCTACAAAAAAAATGTAAAAAACACAAACAGGTGGAGGGTAAACAATGTGCTAATAAACAACCAATGAATCACTGAAGAAATCAAAGAGGAAATCAACAAATACCTCAAGACAAATGAAAATGAAAGCATGATGATCCAAAACCTATGGGACAGAGCAAAAGCAGTTCTAAGTGGGAGCTTTACAGCAATACAATCTTACCTGAGGAAAGAATAAAAATCTCAAATACATAACCTAACATTACAGTTAAAGCAACTAGAGAAAGAAAAACAAACAAAATCCAAAGTTAGTAGAAGGAAAGAAATCATAAAGATCAGAACAAAAATAAATGAAATAGAAATGAAAAAAACAGTAGAAAAGATCAAACTGAAAACTAGTTATAAAAAAATAGAAAAAAATTAAAAAACTTTTGCCCGAGACATCAAAAAAAAAAAAAAGGGAGAGAACTCAAATCAATAAAATTAGAAATAAAAAAGGAGACATTACAACAGATACCACAGAAATCCAAATGATCATAAGAGACTACTACAAGCAACTATATGCCAATAAAATAGACAACCTAGAAGAAATGGACAAATTCTTAGAAAGGTACAGTTTTCCAAGACTGAACCAAGGAGAAGTAGAAAATATGAACAGACCAATCACAAGTACTGAAATTGAAACTGTGATTTAAAAACCCCCAACAACGAAAAGTACAGGACCAGATGGTTCATAGGGGAATTCTATCAAACTTTTAGATAAGGGTTAACTCCTATTTGGAAACTATTCCAAAAATTGTAGAGGAAGGAACAAGCTCATTATATGAGGTCACCATTACCCTGATACCAAAAGCAGACAAATATATCACAATAAAAAGTAAATCACAGGCCAATATGATTGATGAACATGGGTGCAAATATTCTCAACAAAATACTAGCAAACCAAACTCAACAGTACATTAAAAGGATCATACACTATGATCAAGTGGGATTTATCCCAGGGATGCAAGGATTTTTCAGTATCCACAAATCAATCATTTTGATACACCACATCAACAAACTGAAGAATGAAAACCGTAAGATCATTTCAATAGATGCAGAAAAAGATTCTGACAAAATTCAACACATATTTAAGATAAAAAAAATCTCCAGAAAGTGGGCTGGAGTGAACATAACTCAACATAGTAAAGGCCATATATGATAAACCTACAGCCAATATCATGCTCAATGTTGAAAACCTGAAAGCATTTCCACTAAGATTAGGAACAAGACAAGGATGTCTACTCTGTCCACTTTTATTCAACATAGTTTTGGAAGTCCTAGCCACAGCGATCAGAGAAGAAAAAGAAATAAAAGGAATCCAAATTGGAAAAGAAGAAGTAAAACTATCACTGTTTGCAGATGACATGATACTATACATACAACATCCTAAAGATGTTACCAGAAAACTACTAGGTCTCAACAAAAAATTGAGTAAAGTCCCAGGATACAAAATTAGTACACAAAAATGTGTTGCATTTCTATACACTAACAATGAAAGATCAGAAAGAGAAATTAAAGAAGCAATCACATTTGCCATCTCACTGAAAAGACGAAAATATCTAGGGATAAACATACCTAAGGAGGCAAAAGACCTTTACTCTGAAAAACATAAGACACTGATGAAAGCAATAGAAGATGCCACAATGAGATGGAAAGCTATACCATTTTCGTAGATTAGAAGAATCAATACTGTCAAAATGACTAGACTACCCAAGGCAGTCTAAGGATTAAATGCAATCCCTATCAAATTACCAAAGGCATTTTTTTCACAGAACTAGAACCAATAAATCTTACTTTGTATAGATGCACAAAAGATCCCAAATATACAAAACAATCTTGAGAAAGAAAAACAGACCTGGAGGAATCCAACTCCCTGACCTCCAACTATACTACAAAGGTATAGTCATTAAAAGAGTATGGTACTGGCACAAATACAGAAATATAGATCAATGGAACAGGATAGAAAGTCCAGAAATAAGCCGACACACCTATGGTCAGTTAATTTATGACAAAGGAGGCAATACTCTACAATGGAGAAAGAACAGTCTCTTCAATAAATGGTCCCTCACAAATAAACAACCTAACATTACATCTAAAGCAATTAGAGAAAGAAGAACAAAAAAAAAAAACAACCCCAAAGTTAGCAGAAGGAAAGAAATCATAAAGATTAGATCAGAAATAAAGAAAAAGAAATGAAGGAAACAATAACAAAGATCAATAAAACTAAAAGCTGGTTCTTTGAGAAGATAAACAAAATTGATAAACCATTAGCCAGGCTCATCAAGGAAAAGAGGGAGAGGACTCAAATCAATAAAATTAGAAAAGAAAAAGGAGAAGTTACAACAGACACTGTAGAAATAGAAAGCATCCTAAGAGACTACTACAAGCAACCATATGCCAATAAAATGGACAACCTGGAAGAAATGGACAAATCCTTAGAAAAGTACAACCTTCCAAGACTGAACCAGGAAGAAAAAGAAAATATAAACAGACCAATCACAAGTACTGAATTTGAAAGTGTGTTTAAAAATCTTCCAACAAACAAAAGCCCAGGACCAGATGGATTCACAGGTGAATTCTATCAAACTCTGACAAAAGAGCAAACACCTATCCTTCTCAAACTCTTCCAAAGCATAAAAGAGGGAGGAACACTCCCAAACTCATTCTATGAGGCCACCATCACCCTGATACCAAAACCAGACAAAGATGTCACAGAAAAGAAAACTACAGGCCAATATCACTGATGAACATAGATGCAAAAGTCCTCAACAAAATACTAGCAGGCACCAACAGCACATGAAAAGGATCATACACCATGATCAAGTGGGGTTTATGCCAGGAATGCAAGGGTTCTTCAATGTATGTAAATCAATCAATGTGATAAACCATATTAACAAATTTTAGGTTAAAAACCATATGATCATCTCAATAGATGAAGAATAAGCATTTGACAAAATTCAACACTTATTTATGATAAAAAAAAACCCTCCAGAAACTAGGCATAGAGGGAACTTACCTCAACATAATAAAGGCCATATATGACAAACCCACAGACAGCATCGATAAATGGTGAAAAACTGAAACCATTTCCACAAAGATCAGGAAGAAGACAAGGTTGGCTAGTCTCACCACTATTATTCAACATAGTTATGGAAGTTTTAGCCACAGCAATCAGAGAAGAAAAGAGAAATAAAAGGAATCCGAATCGAAAAAGTAGTAATACTGCCACTCTTTGCAGATGACATGATACTATACATAGAGAATCCTAAAGATGCTACCAGAAAACTGCTGGAGCTAATCAATGAATTTGGTAAAGTAGTAGGATATGAAATTAATGCACAGAAATCTCTTGCATTCTTATACACTAATGATGAAAAATCTGAAAGAGAAATTAAGGAAACACTCTCATTTCCCTTTGCAACAAAAAGAATAAAATACCTAGGAATATACCTACCTAAGGAGAAAAAAAACATGTATGCAAACTACTATAAGACACTGATGAAATAAATTAAAGATGATACAAACAGATGGAGAGATATATCATGTTCTTGTCTTGGAAGAATCAACATTGTGAAAATGACTATACTACCCAAAGCAATCTGCAGATTCAATGCAATCCCTATCAAACTACAAATGTCATTTTTCACAGAAGCAGAAAAAAAAGTTTCACAGTGTGTATGGAAACATAAAAGACCCCAAATAGCCAAAGCAATCTTGAGAAAGAAAAACGGAGCTGGAGGAATCAGGCTCCCTGACTTCCGACTATACTACAAAGTTACAGTAATCAAGACAGTATGGTACTGGCATAAAAATAGAAATATAAACCTATGGAACACGATAGAAAGCCCAGAGATAAACTCACGCACATATGGTCACCTTATCTCTGATAAAGGAGACAAGAATATACAATGGAGAAAAGACAGCCTCTTTAATAAGCGGTGCTGGGAAAACTGGACAGCTACATGTAAAAGAATGAAATTACAACACTCCCTAACACCGTACACAGAAATAAACTCAAAATGGATTAAAGAGCTAAATGTAAGGCCAGACACTTTAAAACTCTTAGAGGAAAACAGGCAGAACACTCTATGACATAAATCACAGCAAGATCCTTTTTGACTCACCTCCTAGGGAAATAGAAAAACTAAAATAGAATGAGAACTAATGAAACTTAAAAGCTTTTTCACACCAAAGGAAACCATAAAAATTATGAAAAGACAACCCTCAGAATGGTAGAAAATATTTGCAAACGAAGCAACTGGTAAGGGATTAATTTCCAAAATATACAAGCAGCTCATGCAGCTCAATATCAAAAAAAACAAACAACCCAATACAAAAATGGGCAGAAGACCTAAATAGACATTTCTCCAAAGAAGATATGCAAATTGCTAACAAACACATAAAAAGATGGTCAACATCACTAACCATTAGAGACATGCAAATCAAAACTACAATGAGGTATTGCCTCACACTGGTCAGAATGGCCATCATCAAAAAATCTACAAACAATAAATGCTGGAGAGGGTGTGGAGAAAAGGGAACCCTCTTGCACTGTTGGTGGGAATCTAAACTGATACAGCCACTATGGAGAACAGTATGGAGGTTCCTTAGAAAACTAAAAATAGAACTACCATATGACCCTGCCATCCCACTACTGGGCATATACCCTGAGAAAACCATAATACAAAGAGTCATGTACCACAATGTTCATTGCAGCACTATTTACAACAGCCAGGACATGGAAGCAACCTAAGTGTCCATCAACAGATAAATGGATAAAGAAGATGTAGCACATATATAGAATGGAATATTACTCAACCATAAAAAGAAACAAAACTGAGTTATTTGTAATGAGGTAGTTGGACCTAGAGTCTGTCATACAGAGGTAAGTAAGTCAGAAAGAGAAAAACAAATACAGTATGCTGACACATATATATGGGATGTTAAAAAAAAAAGTTTCTGAATAACCTAGGGGCAGGATCGGAATAAAGACATAGATGTAGAGAATGTATTTCAGGACATTTCAGGGGAGGGGGGATGGTAAGTTGGGTTGAAGTGAGAGAGTGGCATTGACATATATACACTATCAAATGTAAAATAGATAATTAGTGGGAAGCTGCCGCATAGCCCAAGGAGATCAGTTCTGTGCTTTGTGACCACTTAGTAGGGTGGGATAGGGAGGGTGGCTGGAGACTCAAGAGAGGGAATATCGGGATATATGTATACGTATAGCTGATTCACTTTGTTATAAAGCAGAAACTAACACAACATTGTTAAGCAATTATACTCCAATAAAGATGTTAAAAAAAAACTTATTAGGTGTTCATATGCATTTTTGAAATTTATTTACTGCATCGAATGGAACAGTATGCTATATGGTAATTTGAATTTTTATTTCTTTCTAGGTAAGCTCTTGTTTAATTCAAGCTTTGGGTGGCTAGATATACTGACAAAATATAAATAGATTATGTATTTTATGTAACTAACCTGGGGTCACTCTCAGAGTTTAGTTTGTATATCTGTCTTGCACAAATATGGAATACTCCAGGTTCATCATGATCTATTTGCATATATGGTCCTGTGTCCTTGATAGAGGGGCATATGCCAAAGGAATTTTAGCATTTTTCAAGGTTGTCTGGATACTTAATTTTGGTTACTACCACATTGAATCATATTCACTAAAACATTAGGGAGTGGTGGATTGGAGACTTGTACCATATACCAATAAGGAATCAGCTTAAGCACACTTAGTCCAGCTACATTAAGAAACAATCCAAGGAAAAGTAGAATAACATGAAATGTAGAAGAAACATGTCTGCACCCTTTTCCCCGAATTTCACATTTTGCTTCCCAGCATAAGTGCATATTACGCTTATTGCCTGACTATTAAAAAGTGTTGGAGGGAGGAATTAGTTAAATTTATTGTTGAATGGTCATGTTTGTTTCTGGCCTTATCATGACTACAAAGACAAAATATGACACTATCTCACTATCTGGTCCCAATATGCACTGTTACATTTCCAGTTGTATCCCTCAAAGCCAGACATTTTAAGAAATTATTCATTCAACATTTCTTGTTTGAATTATTTCTTATTGAATTATTCATCAACATTCAACATTTCTTGGTAGGAATGTAATAAGCTGCAGTTTAATGAGGCTTACATCTCTAAAATAATTTAGGAGGACTTCAGAGAAGTCCCTAAACCTTGAAAAAAATCCCAAGAAAAAGCCTGTCAGCAACACTTCTGAGAACACAAAATCAGTGTTACATCACTGACAAAAGTGATAATTTGAGTGCTAAGATTTTGCCCAGGTTTCACTTTCTGAATCACTTATGACAAAAGTCAAAATTTGCCCTACAAACTAGAACAAAGCTAAAAGAATTTTGTTGATGAGAGAGAACATGTAAAGGTATTATTTTCCACACTGTAGAAGACAAAATGTGAGTGAACAGAACTTTGTCATTGCTTCTAAAGATTGGACCCTTAAAATAACCTTCCTGCAAAATGTTCAGGGCTAGTTTTACTGGAAATTGTGAGCTTGATTAAGTTTGTCTTTATTCCACTAGGCCTTTCAATTATGGGTCTTTTACCCTTTTTCAGGTTGTTTAATTATAGCTCTACACAACTGAAAATCTGAAACATACAATACCAACCATTCACACTACTATGTGGGTTTAAAGATGTTGCTTTTTATTTTCTTCTATGGAATATTTATGTTTTATATTGAAAAGAGTTTTCTCTTCTAAAGAAATTTCAGGCACAGGTGAGAAGAGTGGTGAGATGATAGATTTTGGCATGAATCTCTTCATGGTACTAAAATCATCTCAAACAATGTTTGTGCCCTCTACCTACACATAAAACTAGCCTTGAGTTGGATAATTCAAGTTAGATCAATTTTATCAGTATTATCTGTGCTCACATTATTAGAATAATGGGTTGACCAGGTCAGCTCTCATTTTAATATGGAAAAATTAACTAACATTATAATCTAAGGCACATAATTTTAATTTAGTATACCAAAGATGTTAGTAAGGCCAAAGGTATTAGGAAATTACCCTGATTTATATAATATATAGGCAGAGTGTCAATGCATTATTTGTAATGCATGGATCAGAGAATTTTTTCCTATACTTACATTCAGTTACTTTAATTTAGCATCAATATTTCCATCATTAAAATATCAACATTTAACCATATGTGGCATATATTACAACTAGCTGTTACCTGTGAAAACTTATTGTTCACTACGGCTTAGACATGAGTGGAAAACAACCAACGTTCCAGTATAATGTCACACTTCAGATGTCAAATTTTGGGGCCAATTAACCTATGGAACAATGTGTAAAAGAAGAAAGAAACTGCATGGATCTGATTCTAAGAAGTTAAAAAAATAATACACATAAATAGGAGAATGTGGACTGTGCCAGATTCTGACTGATGCCCTATTTCTCTCCTCTCCCAGACTTATTAGCCATTTTGTGACCATTTGACTTTGCCCTCAAGTCTCAGTTCTAATCATTGATTTTTTGCTCTCTTTTTCCATGCTAAAATCTTCCCTTGGTTACTTGATGATATAACCAGCTTTATTTGTCCAAGTTTCTGGGGTTTATGTTCATCCTCCCTCCTCCCAAAAAGTTTCTAAATAGACCTATTGTTGTGATGACAATGTGGAAAATTCTTTTTCCTCTGTTAATATTTATTAATCCCTATTGTATGGCACAGATTTTTGTGGTATATACTAGGGATGCAAAGATATAACACAATCACTCCCCTCAAGGAGTTCTGTCTAAAATAGAAAGTTGTACTGTCTCTAGGTCTACCCCTGATTTGAGGGAGGAAACCCAGGGAACCATGAGGAAGAGGTAGTGGCATGCAGGTTAGATTGGCTAGGGGTATGGGTGGCCTTAGAAGTGAAGCATTGTTAAGGAAGTGTTTCTAGAAAAAGTGATGCTTGAGCTGATCATGTAAGAATTGCTCTCTTGCTCAGTGTTATGACTTGAGTTTGTTAAATCAACATTTGTTAAGTGGATCACAGGGTGTAGGATAGTGGGTCAGGGTTCAAGAGAAATTGAAACAGAAGTTTTTTACTCACAGATCCTGCAGGAAGTACATAGCATGCTGTGAGGAACCATACAGGCAGGTCAAGGCAGGGTGCAGGTACAGAGAGTGATGGGAGCTGGGTACCTGCCTTTGTTAGGGTCCATGTATGGAGTGCTTTGGGGTTCTCCTAGCTAAGGCTGGATTGGTGAATTCAAAGCAAAAAGAACAGGGCTTTAGAAAACTCCTTATCTAAGGGATATGCAAGGGGGAAGGCCCTGGGAGGTAGGGGAGACTGTTGATCACAGGCACTATTGAGGAAGGCATATCAGGAACCTACTTTTGCTTGCGACTCTGTGGGCTCTAATCTAGGTCAAGTGCTTGCATGAGGAGGCTAATGTCAGTTTACAGTCCACACAGACCACTTGGCCCAAGAAAATAGATGTTAAGGTAGCAATACCATGGAGTAGTTTAGCTAAACTCTTAACACCCAGATGCAGTTTTTCTCCTTATCAGTATGTTAGAAAAGCTACATCTCTATTTTTTATTTAAAAATCATCAATAAACTTACGAAAGTGAGGGATTCATATAAGTGTGGTAGATTAGAGGAGCAATGAACAAGGTACTATGTATCAAGATCTTTTAATTCAAATTCCAGTCTTCCTTTTGATAAGCTTTTTGACCAAGGGTAAATTCATTCATATTTTCATGTTTAAGTTTTCATATAGTAATGCCAGAGATTTGGATGTTCTCTGAAATCTCATATTTCCTGAGCTACCTCTCAGAGTTCTTCCTGGAAGGCTGATAACCTTTCTGTTAGTAGCATTACGAGGGAAATCTCATGAATAAGCTTTGGGTCTTGGTGCCACCTAACTTACTTTCCCTTTAGCCTAACAAGAAAAGATATATATAACATCAACCAGCCAGCCTTTTCACTGCTCTTGACTGATAAGAAACACACTGACAAGAGATCTTTTTCACTATCAACAGGGTTTTACAGGGGAATATGTCAGGAGACTTTAAAAAAATTGTATTTATGTGAAAAAATTAACTGTGATTCTCTTTATCTGTCATTCATTTTCAGAATCTTGTACAACATGGATATTATCTTGCAATACTATTTTAGCAGAATTATAGAGAATATAGCAGAAATAAAAACTTAATCAAAAGCCAAGAGCAGAAATGAAACCATGGAATCTGTGGATTTGATATTGAAAATTGTAATTTCATCCATGTGGTCATAGAAAGAGCCTCAGCTCTAATAACACAATTTTAGAGATATTTCAGAACACCAAGTATAAAAGCTGAGCAAACAGAGAGCAAGGCTACTTCAGACATATTCTTTCAAATCTTTGGAAGCTTAAAAGTCAACTATAAAGTTATTATTGTGTGTTACAAAAGTTTCAGTGTCAGTGCTGCATTCTAGGTGATGATTGGTGTCCAAAACTGGTTGATTCAACACCCAGGATTCTTACTTTAAGTAATGCTTATTCACTTAAATAATTTGATACATAAGGAAGGGTCAGAAATGGGGAGATTCAGAGAGGTTTGTCATGGGGTGGGGGCTAATACAGAATATTTATAAGTTTCATTTCTACTGGCCCATCAATGAACTGGGCCATGATATGAAAATTTTATCAGAAAACAAAGATTGAATAATTGAAAAAAAAATGTTTCCAGCACTATGTGCTCTGGTGACAGTAAAAATCAACTTCTATTTACAACCTGGGAGCTTTAAAGATTGGAAAATCGGACCCAATTATTGACATAAAAAGCTAGCTAAGAGACTGCTGCCTTAAGAACTGTGAAGGATCTGAGATTTTACCCTTTTGGACGTTAACAATTTAGTCTGCTACACTTTTATGGATGATGACAGAGGACATGAGAATCCTGGGACAGAGAAAAGAACTTTGTCATGGCACAGCATGAGCTTAACATTCATATCAGTTTTTCTCATTCCCCAAGCCTCACAAGGGCAACCCAGAACATCTCAGGTGGATGCTGTTCACCCAGTGGTTTGCATCATGGATGAGGAATTCTGAGTTTAGTTAACTCCAATATTTTATATTGGGCTGCAAGCAATCCTGTCCAATCTTTGCTCACTCAAGAAAGGCACTATATCTTCCAAGACCATTTGCAATACAAGCATCCTTGAAAAGATAGTCCAAAACAAATGCTATCAGTGCCTCTGCTCATAGCATTGCAGGAAGGTGGGAGACCTATGGAGAATTCTCTCCCAAAGTGCTCATGCCTTGGAAAATTTTAGTGTAGCAGGTGTGCAATTGGTTAGTTTGTTTATCAAGTCGTGGGCTTATTTCAAAATTTTGAAAGCTTATTCTTCAATTTTCCTAAATATCCTTTTTCTCATTGGCTTGGCTTGGTGTTTCATATAATTATCTTGCACACATGGCCATTACTCCGGTGATAAGCATTTTATGATTATATTCTTGATGATCTGGGTGACATTCTGGGTTATTTGCTTGTGTACTCAGTAACATCACTAATTGCTATAAGACTGCTACTTCTGAATATTTTACTATTACTCTGAATATCTTAATAGTTCTAGTTTAAGTTGAGATTTGCTAATGCCTTTATAAAGTTATTACATGTGTTTACCTTTCTTTAAGAAAAATAATGCAAATCAGGATGAAATCTGTATCCACATTTTCTGGAGAAATTTGTCATCTTTCTTTTCTTCTTTTTTCTTTTTATTTTTTTAACATCTCTATTGGAGTATAATTGCTTTACAATGGTGTGTTGGTTTCTGCTTTATAGCAAAGTGAATCAGTTATACATATACATATGTTCCCATATCTCTTCCCTCTTGCGTCGCCCTCCCTCCCACCCTCCCTATCCCACCCCTCTAGGTGGTCACAAAGCACCGAGTTGATCTCCCCGTGTTATGCGGCTGCTTCCCACTAGCTATCTATTTTACGTTTGGTAGTATATATATGTCCATGCCACTCTCTCATTTTTGTCACAGCTTACCCTTCCCCCTCCCCATATCCTCAAGTCCATTCTCTGGTAGGTCTCTGTCTTACCCCTAGTTTCTTCATGACCTTTTTTTTATTTTCTTAGATTCCATATATATGTGTTAGCATACGGTATTTGTTTTTCTCTTTCTGACTTACTTCACTCTGTATGACAGACTCTAGGTCTATCCACCTCACTACAAATAACTCAATTTCATTTCTTTTTATGGCTGAGTAATATTCCATTATATATATGAGACACATTTTCTTTATCCATTCATCTGTCGATGGACACTTAGGTTGCTTCCATGTCCTGGCTATTGTAAACAGAACTGCAATGAACATTGTGGTACATGACTCTTTCTGAATTATGGTTTTCTCAGGGTATATGCCCAGTAGTGGGATTGCTGGATCATATGGTAGTTCTATTTTTAGTTTTTTAAGGAATCTCCATACTATTCTCCATAGTGGCTGTATCAATTTGCATTCCCACCAACAGTGCAAGAGGGTTCCCTTTTCTCCACACCCTCTCCAGCATATATTGTTTCTAGAATTTTTGATGATGGCCATTCTGACTGGTGTGAGACATCTCATTGTAGTTTTGGTTTGCATTTCTCTAATGATTAATGAAATTGAGCATTCTTTCATGTGTTTGTTGGCAATCTGTATATCTTCTTTGGAGAAATGTCTATGTAGGTCTTCTGCCCATTTTTGGATTGGGTTGCTTGTTTTTTTGATATTAAGCTCCATGAGCTGCTTATAGAGCTTGGAGATTAATCCATTGTCAGTTGCTTCATTTGCAAATATTTTTGCCCATTCTGAGGGTTTCTTTTGGTTTTGTTTATAGTTTCCTTTGCTGTGCAAAAGCTTTTAAGTTTCATTAGGTCCATTTGTTTATTTTTGTTTTTATTTCCATTTCTCTAGGAGGTGGGTCAAAAAGGATCTTGCTATGATTTATGTCATAAATATTCCATGAGAATGGAGAATGTTCCATGAGCACTTGAGAAAAATTTGTATTCTGCTGTTTTTGGATGGAATGTCCTATAAATATCAATTAAGTCCATCTTGTTTAATGTATCATTTAAAGCTTGTGTTTCCTTATTTATTTTCACTTTGGATGATCTGTCCATTGGTGAAAGTGCAGTGTTAAAGTCCCCTACTATGATTGTGTTACTGTCATTTTCCCCTTTTACGGCTGTTAGTATTTGCCTTATGTATTGAGGTGCTCCTATGTTGGGTGCATAAATATTTACAATTGTTATATCTTCTTCTTGGATCGATCCCTTGATCATTATGTAGTGTCTTTCTTTGTCTCTTGTAATAGTCTTTATTTTGAAGTCTATTTTGTCTGATATGATAATTGCTACCCCAGCTTTCTTTTGGTTTCCATTTGCATGGAATATCTTTTTCCATCCCCTTACTTTCAGTCTGTATGTGTCCCTAGGTCTGAAGTGGGTCTCTTGTAGACAGCATATATGTGGGTCTTGTTTTTGTATCCATTCAGCCAGTCTATGTCTTTTGGTGGGAGCATTTAGTCCATTTACATTTAAGGTAATTATCAATATGTATGTTCCTATTCCCATTTTCTTAATTGTTTTGGGTTTGTTATTGTAGGTCTTTTCCTTCTCTTGTGTTTCTTGCCTAGAGAAGTTCCTTTAGCATTTGTTGTAAAGCTGGTTTGGTGGTGCTGAACTCTCAGCTTTTGCTTTTCTGTAAAGGTTTTAATTTCTCCATTAAATCTGAATGAGATCCTTGCTGGGTCGAGTAATCTTGGTTGTAGGTTTTTCTCCTTCATCACTTTAAATATGTCCTGCCAGTCCCTTCTGGCTTGCAGAGTTTCTGCTGAAAGATCAGCTGTTAACTTTATGGTGATTCCCTTGTATCTTATTTGTTGTTTTTCCCTTGCTGCTTTTAATATGTTTTCTTTGTATTTAATTTTTGATAGTTTGATTAATATGTGTTTTGACATCTTTATCCTTGGATTTATCCTGTATGGAGCTCTCTGTGCTTCCTCGACTTGATTAACTATTTCTTTTCCCATATTTGGGAAGTTTTCAACTATAATGTCTTCAAATATTATCTCAGTCCCTTTCTTTTTCTCCTCTTCTTCTGGGACCCCTATAATTCTAATGTTGGTGTGTTTAATGTTGTCCCAGAGGTCTCTGAGACTGTCCTCAGTTCTTTTCATTCTCTTTTCTTTCTTCTGCTCTGCAGTAGTTATTTCCACTATTTTATCTCCCAGGTCACTTATCTGTTCTTCTGCCTCAGTTATTCTGCTATTGAACCATTCTAGAGTATTTTTAATTTCATTTATTGTGTTGTTCATCATTGCTTGTTTCCTCTTTGGTTCTTTTAGGTCTTCTAGGTGTAGGACATGGAAAGTGCACACTCTCTCTAAAGAAGAGCATCTATTATCCAGACTCAGTTATGAGAATGTGGCATGTTGACAGCTTTCCAACATTTAAGAGAATTCAAAATTTTATATAAACTTCCATTTTTTTAGTTTAGCTTGTGACCTGCCATTTTGGGGCCCTTGTTTTTGATAGAAAATGGTACTTGGAAATAGGTGCTATGAAATCCTTTCATTTACTAATGAGCTATGAAATTAACTGTCTTGGCCTAAAGAGAGTTCAGGCTATTTCTGAGAATATAGAATGCATCATGCCTCCAGGGCTGGTTTATCATGCACAGCTTTGATCTTGTGAAGAAGGCTTAAATTATTAGTCTTTCTCATGTGTGGTTTTTGGAATCAAAGTTCTCCAATTGACAGTAGAAATAAATGGAGATGCTATTTAAAAGCAAAAATTAATTAGTTTATTGAACTAATATCCTCAATGTCGTTGAACAAAGTTAGATCCCCAAAATGTAAAACAAGCACCTTCTTGCATAGATCCTTGCAAATTTGCACTTGGGAATGGATGCAAAGAAAATCTATGCATGGCTTTGAACCAATTCAGTTGATTTACTGACCTCTAAAAAGAGCCCACTTTCAGTTTAAATGTTAAAATACAGAACCCAACTAATGGTATGCTAAAGATTATATGGCCCATTCCCCCAAAAGGATAACTAAATTTAGGTGTTATAGTTAAACTTCACCTTGGACTCAGAAAGTTTATTTTTTTTTGGTATTAAACAGGTAACTACCTTTTAAAAATTTTCTTAACTATCATATAATGTTTTGGAAGTACTTGTAATAACTTCCACAATCAACCCTGACTCTTAATAGTGGGGAAATTAATCCTTCTAGGTATTAATTATGTAAAAACCTCTCTGGGTTTTGAGGAGGTGTTTGCTATAGTACTGAATTAATGATTAAATAATTATAGAATATAGTGAGTAAGATGAATATTGCAATCACAGGTACTTGCAGAACATTCTCATGTGAAATATTCTGACAGTCTCCCCTGTAGTTGGCTCTAAGATAATAGGAACTCATAGCAAAAAGGGAGGAAGCCAATATATTAAAAAAAGAACTTTAGAAAAGTCAATTGTATCTGTCTTCAAAATGCTAAATCTAGGATCAGTAATATGCTGGAAGGTACAGAAGGGAATGCATGAAAGTAAGGTTTAAGGGATGTCACCCCAATGTCTTCAACCATTATACTTGACTTGAGTGTCATTCTTTTGGGCATCAGAGGTGTGCTTGAATGTCTTAGGAGGTCTAACATAATTTTAAATATATTACTCCAACAGGGTGATATTTTTAGGACATTAGTTAGCTGACATTCAGGAGATACAATATCTTCTGATATCAAATATCCTAAAGATACAATATGATATGATTAAATGGATATAGATCTAGAATACTAAGTCACTTGCCAGGAAGTCTAATCCCTCCACTCCACTTTGAAAAATCAGAAAACTCTGCTCCTCTGAAAACTTACTCTTATACTCTCAGTATTCCTTCTTTAATCTCTGTATTCATATTTAACTTCTCTCTCGTGGTTTATATTCAAATATGATTACATTTTCCATATCTTAAAAAACAAAAACACCTTTGACTCCCCCACTCCACAACCTCAGGAATCTCTTTTCTACCTCACATCAAACTGCTTAAAAGGATTTTTTGTATTTTCTACCTACTCTGTATAGCCTTTTTCCCCTATTCAGACTATTTCAATACAGTTTAAGTTCCCATTATTTTACATACATAGGTCTACTAGATCCCAAATAACTTTCTTGTTTATGCTTCTTAATCATATCTATTCTTTAAAAAGTAAGCATAGGGCTTCCCTGGTGGCGCAGTGGTTGGGAGTCCGCCTGCCGATGTGAGGGACATGGGTTCGTGCTCTGGTGCGGGAAGATCCTACATGCCGCGGGGCGGCTGGGCCCGTGGGCCATGGCCGCTGGACCTGCGCATCCGTACTCAAGGTTTCCAGGAAAATATTTTCAAAGAGTTCTCCTTTCCAGGGGGGAAACAATGGATGTTGTTGCATGTGTTGCTTGGCTGAGAGGGGTTATCTTACTTGACTTCGCTGCTACATATATACATTCTTCTATTTGTACTAAGTTTTTAAAATCCAGAGTGTATCTTACACTTGATATGTATTTCAATTTGGACTAGCATTTTAAGTACTCAATAGATACATGTGGCTAGTAGCTACTGTAATATTAGACAGCATAGCCCTACACCCTTGCCTAGTTAATTCATAGCAATTTTTGTCATCTAATGCACTATTTCTCAAAAATGCCTTCTGTGATAGTCTAGTTAGCCTATGTTTGATATATGATGTCATAATATTGTTTCTTCTCATCACTCATTTCATTTTAAAATTATACATTTATATAGAGCAAAAATTTGTTTCACATCCAAAGCAGAAAATATGTCTTCTTTTCATCATTGCTTTCTCAGACCTTAGATTGATATCTGAGACCTAATAGGGATCCAAAATATACATTACATTAATGGCTGCACAATGACTAAATAATTGAATGTGTAGGAGGGAAAGGGAAATACTGGAATGGAGATGCGGTGACAATGAAGACAAACTCTATGATATGAAACAAATGGTACACACTCACTGCTATATTTAAAATAGGTAACCAACAAGAACCTACTATAAAACTAAAAATAAATTAAATTTAAAAAATGGTATGGGTTTGTACTGAGATGGGCTTAGATTTATACTCTGATTCTCATCCTTTAACTGGGTGATTTGAGCATGTTTCTTAGCATTACAATAGTCATTAGTGTTGGATCTAATTAGGTATGTAAAAACATAAAATTTATCAAAACAATGACATAACAGTTGATAAGGACACTTTTCTATGCTGCTATTTATCTGGGCACTACTGATGGTTGAACATTTGCCAGGAGGATAGCTTGGGACTCTGTTAAAACTTATTATGCATGAAAAGGCTGATGTAAGAATTCATTATATTTTGAGTCCTTCTTTGTCCTTATCTATGGGTATTTGTCTGCCAAAGTACCAAAAATTTTTTTTTTGAAAAAACACTTCAAATAATTAGAAGAAAATCCTACCATTTGCAACAATGTGAAAGGACCTGAAAGACTTTATGCTAAGTGAAATAAGTCAGTCCCAGAAGGACAATATTCTAGTATTCTTCTTATATGAGGTTCTAAAGTCAAACTCACAGAAGCAGAGAATAGGATGGTGATTGCCAAGGGATGTAGGGAGGGAGAAATGGGAAAATGTTGTTCGGAGGGTATAAAGCTACAGTTATGCAAGATGAATAATTTCTAGAGATCTACTGTACAACATAATACTATAGTTAACAACAGAGTGTTAAGCACTTATACATTTGTTAAGAGGAGAGATTTCATGCCAAGTGTTCTTTCTACATTCACACTCAAAAGCAAGGGGACACAGAAATCTTTCAGACATGATGGATTTATTACCTTGTATGTTGTGATGATATCACAGGTATATGCTTGTGTCCAAACTCATCAAAATGAACACATTAAGTATGTGCAACTTCTGTATATTAAGTATACCTCAATAAAGTTGACAAATATCCATTTGACTTTACATCAGTGACAATATCAATAAAATGTGCTTACTTCTTTTTTTTTTTTTTTTTTTGTGCTTACTTCTTAAACCTACATGGTCTAGGATTAGGAAAGCAAATGTTTTGAAGAGAAAATTTGTAAAATTGTATTTGTTACAGCACTGATTTTATTCCAAGGCTGATTTACCTAGTGAACTCAAGGGGGCTACAGCAGTGTCAGACATCATTTCTGTGTCAGGGATCCACAAGGCAACTCTCAGGTGCAATGATTCACAAGAGTGACTCCCAGCACTCAAAAGCTATTATACAATGGTTACAATTTATTGCAAGTAAAGGATACAGGTTAAAATCAGCAAAAGGAAAAGGCATATAGTGCAACATCTGGTAGAAACCAAGAACAAGCTTCCAGGTGTTCCTTCTCAGTTGGGTGCACAAGCCTGCTTAATCTTCCCAATAAGAATGTGTGACAATATGCACTAAGCACGGCCAAGGAGAGATGTTCACCTGAGGCTTTGTGTCCAGGTTTTTATTGGGGATCAGTCATGTAGGTTTACTCAAGACTCCAGACCCCACAGCAGAACTGGGTGTTCATCATAAATCACGTTGTTACCATAAACTATCTGGTCAAACTGGTCCAGCATGGCCCTAAACCTCAGGCTTACAAGGAAACTCTTATCAGGCAGAACCTTTCAAGGGCTCAGAGCTCAGCAACAGAAAGCTGGCCCAGAGCCAGTCCTGAAAACAGGGCTTTTGGAAATGTACAGGATTTGACCAACATAGGCCTACTGAATAACCCTTTCCTGTACAATATCTAAATACAGCAATATCTGGACCAAAAAAGAAAGGAATTTTCAACTCTGGTATGTCTTTCTCAGCAGTCTGGAACCCATTCTCAGAACCTTTCTTAGGTTTCCTATCTAAAAATTAATCCCAACCAAGATAAATGGGATATCATGATTGGCTTTAATTTTTAATTAGTATATATATTACCTGAGGGGAATACTAAGCACAATTGGTGTTCTGTTAGGGTGGGGTAAGGGGAGAAATGAATACTGAATTAGTCAAATGTGTTTCCCACAGTGTGCTTTTTAGTATTGTTAATTCTGACAGAATATTAAAAGCATAAGCAATGAGACTATGCTTGGACTGTTTTTATACAAACACACACACATATACACATATATACACATAGACATATATGTCTATATCAATATATACGTGTATATTACCTATGTATATCTACATACACATCTCTCTCTCTCTCTCTCTCTCTCTCTCTCTCTCTCTCTCTCTCT
>NW_020837945.1:50441977-50467952 GCF_003676395.1 Aethalodelphis obliquidens
TATATATATATATATATATATATATATATGTAATTCTCTATGTTAGAAGATAATGGAAATAACCTGAAATTATATAATAGGTTACTTTTATTTAAATATACTTACTGTCAAACTTTGAGATCCTTTGCATTACCATCTTTTTTTTTTTTTTTCTGAATAAACTAACTTCTCATTTTTCCTATCCTTGCCTCTAAGCTTCTTTTCAATTCCCTGGGAAATGATTGTTAAAAACTCATGAAATATTAATGCCCCTCTAGATCCAGCTTAATTCATTCCCAGTAGCTGATGTTTCTTTATCCAAGCCTTTAGAGAAAAACTGATGAACATAAAAATTGTCCTGAATACCTTTTATTTATCTTTTAATGCTTCCTACTCCCCTTTGTCCTGGTGACTAAATCTAAAGAAATTAATTCATTTTATATATTTCTTTATCTTCAAAATGTCTTTATTCCCTGCTCACAATTAATTTTTTGCCTGGGTATACAATTCTAGTTTGAAAATCAGAATCTCTCAGAATTTTGACTTCATTTATTAAATGTGTTTGCAGAAAGCTCCCAGGTGACTGTGGTACACAGCTGAGTTGTGGTATTTTTCATCTTGGTATTTTTCTAATCTAACTTTATAGATACTTGAAATTTTTGACTTCAGAAAATGATCAATGTTTGATACAAAGTAATAGTAAACTCTTTTTAAACTCTAGACAGAACATTTTAAGAAGGAAGATCCTCAAATTGTATAGTTATATACTAACTATGCACAAAAGTTTTCATATATTCCTTGCCAAGCTGGCTATCTCATCTATTGTTTCCTTGCCTGTGACCCTTTAGAAAGAACTCAGCTATAAGCTTTAAAAACCTGAGGAAATTGAAAATAATAGAATCTTCTTGAGGAGATAGTATATTTAATTACAAAGCAGAATATGACTGAGGCATTTGAGGATTTTCATAATTGACCTCAACATGCTCGTCTAACCTATGAGACTGACCGTTTCTGCCTTTATTCCTCTCACATCCACAATGCACACAGGCCCATATTCCAAATTCCTCAACTCTCTATGGAGTTTTTTCAGTCCTTTATTTCTTTTCAATTGCCATTTCCTCTGACTGGCTGGTCCCTATCTATATTATCTTGTCTGCTTTGATACCTTCTATTCTCCTTTATTTAGTTAGCTCAGACATAACATTTTGCCAGGGACCTTTCTGATTTCCCTAGACAGAACTGATTATTCCCTCTTCTAAGGTTACACAAGATAAAGTACAAGTCTCTACTAGCTTGTATCATATTATATGCATATTTGTACCCCTTCAATTTCTAGCACAATATAAGGCTCATAGTAGATAATCAGTAAGTCTATGGACTGAGAGAATTTTAAAGAAATTCTCTAGAGAATACAGAGGGCTGTTATAAGTTAGATAAGAGGGTGATTTATATGGGAGTGGGGAGGAGAGAAGTGGAGGTGTCCTCACAGAAGTAACATGCTATAGTGGTCCTTACAAGATAAATAGAATTCCACCATTTGGAGAACTACAGAAGAGTATTACAAACAGAAGGAGTTAATAGAATAATTTATTATATTTTTTCTCTTCCAGTAACTGAAACTCATAGAGACAGCTTAAATAAAAAGATAAACTGTTAAGAAGGTACATATATATAAATATATATTTCTCATAGAACCAAAGGCAGACCTTACTAGTGTCCTAACTCAGGGAAGAAAACCCTGCTGAGGCTCACTCTTTCTCTTGATCACCAACTTTCTCTGTTATTCTAGTCTAACCCTGGGTAGGGTAGGTACAGGGGACAAGAATACCGTGGTTTTAAGTCAGTCAGCTCCAAAACTATCACCCTGGCATGAATCAAATAGGAAGCCTCAGAGTGCCCATAGGTATCCAAGAGCACTTTTATCAATAAATGAGATCCCATATTCTCCATACTTATCCTCAGAATTAACCCTTTATCTGGCTGAGGCCTGCTTTCATTCCCCTTTGAAATATACATATTTTTCTAACACTGATCTTGTATATAGCCACCTATTATGAACTTACTATGTTTAAGTTCCTCCAAACCTTTCTTAACCTATTTCTAATAGTATATCAGGAAGATTCTGTGAACTTATCAACTGAGCCTCACTAGCCAGACTGTCAAACTGGTCAACACTACATTAAAGTCAAAGAAGGCTATCAGAACCCTCTTCCTTATCAGCCTCTAGTAATTGACCTAAGTTATATGTCCCTGCATTAATCATGGTATTTTGTCTAAGAATTCCTTTTATTCTTGGAGATATCTTAGTATCCATCATATTATATGGTAGCCACTAGCTACATGTTTTCTTTTTTCAGTTTAAAAATTAATGAAAACTAAATAAAATTATAACGTCAGTCCTTCAATTTTGTTGGCCATATTTCAAATACTCAATAGCCAGAAAATTCTATTGGTATTGTTGCCCTCAAGGATAGAATTTTTGGCCTCACCCACACCTTCAGTCTTTCAAAGAGGCCTATATGGATTGACTTCTACTACTGATCTTATTTTTAAGTGAATTTTCCATATCTTTCACAGAGATGTTACTGGGCACTAAATAATTTGTATTTGTAAAAATAATATGAAATTGGGCTTCCCTGGTGGTGCAGTGGTTGGGAGTCCGCCTGCCGACGCAGGGGACACGGGTTCGTGCCCCGGTCCAGGAAGATCCCACATGCCGCAGAGCGGCTGGGCCCATGAGCCATGGCCGCTGAGCCTGCGTGTCCGGAGCCTGTGCTCCACAACGAGAGAGGCCACAACAGTGAGAGGCCCGCGTACCGCAAAAAATAAATAAATAAATAAAATTATTACATAACCACAAAATGTTAATATAGGATGATTTATGGAATGCTTTTGCCCTACTTGTGATGTTTTCCTCTATATGAGTAGAACTTTAACAGTATAAAAATCCCGGCCTTACGCAGCTCCATTATTTCTATTCAGGAAAGAAGAGTTACCTGATTTACTGATTTGCTTGGGATGAGGAACTGAACAAACTTAGCCATGGTTTTTTCTCTGGGAAATCACCTGCCTTCATGGAGCTGTCAATTGTTTTTAGTCAACTGATGTCCCCCCCTTGGTGGGGGCGCCTACCGTGGTCCATGGCCACTGGTTACTAAGTCTGCCAGCATCAGTAAGCCCACTAGACTAGAGATTTCCAATATCCACCTAATCACTAATCACTAATAAAAGTGGTGGTTTTCATCTGTTCTATTTCTTATCTTTTAATTTCTTGAAAGTTTATGTAAGCAAGATGCTTCCTATTAATGAAACACCACCAAACCCTGACACATGAGATGAGATAGGAATTTCTCTGAAAGAAAAGCAGGTGCTATTATTAAAAGTAATACTGCCTCTACATGTTGTTTCCATCTATTTGAAGAATTTTCTTCTATTATCCAAACTACAAAGTATATTTACTTTTGAAGAGAATTGAGGAAATTACCTCTTTATACAGAATTTTAAATATTTATAAACTCATATTCAGCTCTTTAGGAAAAAATGAAATTATTCAACCTCTGGTCTTTCTTTCAGGCTTATAAAATATGTAAACCTCCTTTGTCCAAACTAAAATCAGACTGATTATTTGCAAACAACATAGTTTCTTAGATGCATTCTATATTGTCAAAACTTTTATTTTTTTTTTATTTGACCTTCTCCAGAACTGGAAGAAGTATTTCTCTAGGTTGAAATCAGGAATCAAAAAGACCTGTCAGTTTCTTAATAACAGAAGTCTGAAAATACCAGAAAATACTGCAAGACCCTTTTGAAATTTAATTCTGAAAACATTTTAAAATTAAAGTGTAGATTTAAATATTTTTTTGCTAAAATAACATGAACGCCACATTGAAAAACTTATACACACATACATAATCTAATCTCTTTCATTTGAAAAGAAAAGAAATAATCTAACATGAATCTGACTCAGCCTTGGCAGAAAATCAAGAATTCCTTGACACAAGCTAACCCTTGCTTGGCAACAGGAGCTATAGGAATTCTGATTTGATGTGCTTCTATGAACCTCTGTGAATCAGATTACCAACTTTTATTACCATCAAAATGAAAAGTTATAAAGATCAGTTGCAGATTAAAGTGACATGAGCTTTGCCATGTCAAATCCAAAATATCAACTTCTTATTCAAGTCAAATACAGCAACTTATTCATTTAAATATACTTTTAAGCAGAATTAACTTTCTTCTTTTAGGTTTTACTTGTCTAAGTTGCATTTATGTCTTTTTGTTTCTTTGTTTGTTTTAAGGAAGCCATTATTTTCATTTCAAACTTGGAGTATGACAATATTTTTTAAAAACTGACCTTGTATTTTTTGCAAAGGAAATCTATTTCCAATACAAACCAAAGCAAATAGCATGAAAATATTGTGTGTTTATGTACACTGTATTTGGAAAGGGGGAAATATTAAGCAAGTCCATAATTTAGCAGGCTCTATAAAGTTGTATATAAAACAAAAAATTAAAAAGCAAAAGCTGAGAGTTTTTCTTATTTGATTAATAAATTAAAAATTATTGTTGAAAAATATTTTACTCAGCTTATGAGATTTTGGACATGTAATGTTTGAAGTTAGTATACATTAAACCTTCAAAAATGATAACTATCTTGCTACTTTTTACTTGGAAGAAATATAAAAATAAGATGTAGCTAACTTCAGGTATATTAATATATAATGAGATGGTCTTCAAAAAATTGTGAGACAAAGGAGGCAAGAATATGCAATGGAGAAAGGCAGTCTCCTCAATAAGTGGTAATGGGAAAACTGGACAGCTACATGTAAAACAATGTTAGAACATTTCCTCACATCATATACAAAATAAACTCAAAATGGATTAAGACCTAAATATAAGAACTGAAATCATAAAACTCCTAGAAAAGAACATAGGCAGAACACTCTGACAAATCGTAGCAATATTTTCTTGGATTTGTCTCCTAAGGCAAGAGAAATAAATGCAAAAATAAACAAGTGGGACCTAATTAAACTTAAAAACTTTTGCACAGCAAAGGAAACCATCAACAAAATGAAAAGACAACTTACAGAATAGGAGAAAATATTTGCAAATGATATGACTGACAAGGGATTAATAACCAAAATATATAAACCACTCATACAACTCATTATCAAAAAGCAAACAACCCAGTCAAAAAGTGGGCTGAAGACCTGAATAGACGTATTTCCAAAGAAGACATACAGCTGGCAAACAAGAACATGAAAAGATGCTCAACATCACTAATCAAAAAATGCAAATCAAAACCACCATGAGATATCACCTCACACTTGTCAGATGGTTATAATCAAGAGGTCTACAAATAACAAGTGTTGGAGAGAATGTGGAAAAAAGTGAACCCTTCACATTGCTGGTGGGAATGTAAATTGGTGCTGCCACTGTGGAAAACCATTATGGAGGTTTCTTTTTTTTTTTTTTTTTTTTGGCGGCACGTGGGATCTTCCCAGACCGGGACACGAACCCATGTCCCCTGCATCGGCAGGTAGACTCTCAACCACTGCGCCACCAGGGAAGCCCGGAGGTTTCTTAAAAACTAAAAATAGAACTATCATATGATCCAGCAATTCCACTCCTGGGTATATATCTGGAAAAAACAAAGACACTATTTCAAAAAGAAACATGCATCCCAATGTTCATAGCAGCATCTTTTACCAAGATATGAGAGCAGTCCAAGTGCTCATCAACAGATGAATGGATAAAGATGTGGTATGTATACACAATGGAATATTACTCAGCCATAAAAAAGAATGAAATTCTGTCATTTGCAGCAACATGGATGGACCTAGAGAATATTATGCTTAGTGAAATAAACCAGAGAAAGACAAATACTGTATGGTATCACTTATATGTGGGATCTAAGAAATAATATAAGTGAATATATATGTAAAATAGAAACAGTCTCACAGATATAGGAAACTAGTAATTACCAGAAGGGAGAGGGAAAGGAGAAGGGGCTAGTTAGGGATACGAGATTAAGAGATACAAACTACTATGTATAAAATAACAAGAATATATTGTATAGCACAGGAAATTATAGCCATTATCTTGTAATGGCTTTTTTTTTTTTTTTTTTTTTTTTTTTTTATGTGGTACGCAGGCCTCTCACTGTTGTGGCCTCTCTGGTTGCAGAGCACAGGCTCTGGACGCACAGGCTCAGCGGCCATGGCTCATGGGCCTAGCCGCTCCGTGACATGTGGGATCTTCCCGGACTGGGGCACGAACCCATGTCCCCTGCATCGGCAGGCGGACTCTCAACCACTGCACCACCAGGGAAGCCCTGTAATGGCTTTTAATGGAGTATAATCTGTAAAAATATTGAATCACTATGCTGTATAACTCAAATATTGTAAGCCAACCGTACATCCAAAAAAAAAAAAAAGTCAGCACATTGTTGGACATTTAACCATTTACTGTCTTATACTTCATGCTACTGCATTTTTACAAATCTTATTACTGGTAGACCATGTATTAGAATGTTTTATAATTACTCAAATACCTATTTTTTCTCAGTGTTCAACAAATCTTTGTAGAAAACATAGTAATATTCTAAGATGAATAACCTACGTGGAGAAATAATATGGTACATGAAGCAACTAGAAAACAATATCAGCCAGAGTCCAGTTTGAGGATACAGTACTCAGAGAAGAGAACATCAAACAGAAAAATCAACTGGATGAGACTTGATGGAGGAAATGCATTCAGGTCTGGACATAAAGGAAAGGCAGCATCTGGCTTATCTGAGAAACAGCATAAGCAATAGCAACAAAACTGATCCGAACATTCATGGTTATCAATAGAGAAGCTGGCCTCGCTGAAGAGCGCTGGGCAGAGGACCGTCAAGTGAGACTGAGTGGGAACTAAGGGATAAAGAATTTTAAAGAGGGACAACCAAGTGAAAGTGAGGTTTTCAAAATATCCACCTGGAAGTAGTCTGAAAATAGCAATGGTTTGGTGGCAGCAAATATAATAACTAGAAGCCTACTGCAGTTATATAAATACAAAGTTATCAAATTTTGACTAAGGTATTATTAAAATGTAAAGGAAGAAACACAAGAGAGACTATAAGAGAACCTATTAGGTAATTTATTGCATATAGGAAGTAAAACTATCTTCCCGCTAGTATCGTTAATTTTGAGCACTGCTATATTATATGAATAATTACTTTTGTCTTCCTTTTCACTTGGTCTTTCAATTCAAAATCAGTTGCATGATATGTAAGGAACATAGAATACAGATATGAAAGCATTAGTTTTTCCTTTTAACTTATTTCTCCATACCCAGACTATTCATATCAAAATCAGAAACATTTTAAAAATAGAAAATATCTCTTACAATATATATACTTATCAAGTTTAAGGTTTTTATTATGTTTTTCCTGAAAAACTGATTCCTGAATTATTCCAAACCTGATTTTTTCAAATTGTTTTATTAAGTCCTATGTAAGAGAAAAATTAATGTGACACCTTTAGTTTTGCAATAATTTGCCAGTGAAATGAATACTCTTATGTAACATTGAATTCAGTGGGAAAAAATTCTGTGTAGAACAAAACAAACTCAGTTGCTGCAAAGACTGAGGCAAAGCAAGAAAAGACAGTCTAATTTTACCAATTAAAATACTTTACTTAAAATGAAATCCTTGACTTAAATGCTGTAACCTATTTCCTCATGACATTCAGAAAGAGTTGCTACAGCTGATGGATAGAAAAATGTTAAAGAAACAGGACAATGTCTCTGACAGGTAATTGGATTGCTTCAGCAGCAAAACACTATCATTGACTTTACTAAAGTTTCAAATTGCTTTTCATCCATTGCAATTTTAAATAATTAATTTTCCAATAGGTTTTAGAAAGCACAACTCAGACCAAGAAAGAGAAATAGCTAAAAATCAACCTTTAACAAGAATTTTGCTTTATTTTCACATACACATCTGGAAGCATATATCATTCCGTGGAAGAGTCCTTTCTGTTTCTGATTTAGGAGACCAGCTTTATGATTTGAAAAGCCTCAAGCCATATAGCAATAATTCTAATGAAAATAGGACTTGAAACTATAAGGAAAAAAATTACATACACTTCTGTTTGAGGGTTATGATTATAGCCATAATCAAAAGTAGTTACCCTGAAGCATCAATAAATGTAACCACTAAGCCATGTGTTAAGGTTCCGAAAGAAATCAAGTACCTCATGATGACCTTGCATAGACATATGATTATCATTTTTTTCTGTAAGTAGACAGTGCTGTTTCTTTATGTATTAAAATTGAGAACTTCAAGAGGAGATAAATCTGTGAATGTATTGAAAATGTGGGCCATGAGGCATTTATAAATTGATATATTTAGTGTCTAGCATTAAGGGTATAAGATGGTAATTAAAAATTTGTAGTCAGCTTGGTTTCTCTGTGGCTCCACAATTTATTGCATAAATTTAAGCAAGTTATATTACCTGTGCTTCATTTTTTCTCTGTCAATAGGGATAACAATAATAATAAAATATAGTGTTGTTAACGAGGATTGAATGTGAATATTTCTAAAGCTCCCAGAATAGGACTTACTTCCTGGTATTTACTGATGACAGCAGTACTAATTATAAGTATTATTATTTACTTATGAATATATCTGACACAGCCAGGACAAGATATACTAAAGAAAGTTTAGATGTGAAAATAGACCTGCCCATCGAAGTAGAAAAGAACTGAGGCAATGGACCCAGGACAAATGGATTAAATTCCAGTCTTGCGGTTAGAACTTGGCATCTGGGGGGCAAAGTCACAGGTAAGTGAGGGCTTGCTAGCTCCACAGTACTACTCACTGAGAAAGTGGAGGATCCAAATAGACAAACAGAGGTAAACTAAGTAGGAATCCAGGTTTTGCAGTAGTTTCAAAGCTGGTCTTACACTGGGGTTTAAACCTAAAGTCATTGGAAAACCTTAAATTCCCTAAAGTACTTCATATTCTCATAGCAAAGCACTACTTTGTAGAACTGCATTATCATCTGCCAATATAACCATTTCAATGCAGTCATTTTCTCCTCTTCATTTGAGCATATGATGAAGTAATTCATTGGAATTTAAGGCCCATGCTACGACGGATATAGAAAATTAAAATCAAACTAAGTGTAGTTAAGAGTGTAAGAAACACATGGGAATTGAAACCTACCCAGGAAATAACAAATTCTTGTCTCTCCTCTTACAATATGTATATACTTAAATTGATAACTTTTGAAATTTTCTCTCTATACATACACATATATATGAGATTAAGTCTTTTATACTTTCATACTCTGAAATTTGCAAAGAAAATTAAGGAATTGAGGATGTTAACCTTACTAAAGACACTTCACTTCTTGTTTGCATGGGTAGAATTATAGCTCCCTCAGGCACTCATGTCCATAACCAGCTTAGATTCTGCTTCCTCTTTTCAACTGCTTAGTTATGCTTCAATTTGCTTATCCCTCTTTTCTTTCATATTACTGCTCCGGAAATTATCAAATCTGCTTAAATATAACATTCTACTTCCTTCCTCAAATACATCAAAGCAGCTAACCACGGCTGGAGGAAAACACAACCAAATCCAATGTGTCAGCCATGGACATGCACGCGCAGCTCAGCTCTCCCTTCAGGAGAACCTACTGCAGTGAACACACTGACTGAGAGCCTCTGCCTGCAGCACCCACAGGTTCTCTCTCAGGTTCACACCAAAGCTGGGCTTCCCTTAGGCTTCTCCTGGCCAATAACTGGATATGATGAGACTACTATAGATGGGCTATTTCTGCCCAACATAGGACCCTCCCCATAGTCAACCTTTGCTGGGGACCTCACATTGGCCTGGCCAAGACATTCTCAGATCTGCACTGCAGTCTGAAGCTCTCTTATCTAGTTTTCCTGTCTTTCCTCTCATTTCACAGTGTCAGACCTGCATCTCAGCCTGAACACTCCCCTCATCTATGCTTAACCCTCCCCTTTACTCTTTGTAGGTATTTTCCCCAATAACTATCTTACATGTTTAATTCCAGCTTGGCATCTGCTTCTTGAAAGATCTGAACTGACTCACTAACTCTAAATCCCTGATCACGTATCTCAGAATCTGTCCTTAATTTCAATCCCATTGTATTTCCTTAGTCAATTCAGACACCCAACCTTCCTTTCTCGTCAAATTAACAAAACCTCTTCCACCACCCTTTCCCTGGGGAATTCTTTATTTTCAGATGTTCACCTTGTAAACATTTCACTGACAAAATAGAACTGTTCAGAAACACCCAACACCACATCCACCATCCCACCTACTGTGGTTCTCATATACTCTACCTTCTCTCCTGTTGTTGCTGTTAATCAGTATTCCTGTCCAAGATGAATCCCTCCAATTATGCATTGGATTCCATCCTATGTCACTTATTTATGATATCATTTACTTTCTGATTTATCAGGTTTTTCTCTCTCTTGAACAGTTTGTCATAATCAACATGCTATATCAGTACCTATAAAAAATCCTCCTGACCCCACAAATCTTCTGAAGCTACCATCTGTATTTATAGTCCATCTTTACATTCCTATTTTCTTGAATCCATACTAATTTATATCATTAATATAATGTATATTATTTGCTCTTGCATATATCAGAATCATCTACCTTAAATCTGTCAATTAATTCTCTAACTTCACCTAATAGAAACAATCAACAACATTTGACAATGTTGATCACCTCTTCTTGAAAGACTTTCTTCACACTGATTCTCAACACAAGTTTTTCTTCATTCTCTTTATTGACTGCTTCTTTCAGCCTCTGCTGCAGGTAGTTCTCATCCTCCACTCCTGTACCAATTAGAATGCCCCATGGCTTTGTCCTTGTAACTTTTTCTAACTACATGTGACGTCTTCCATTCCCATAGCTTTAAATGTCATCTTTAATTTGATGACTCCCAAGTTTTGATCTCCAAGCCCTCACCTCCACACATCTTCAGACTCCTATATCCCACTGTTCATGAAACATCTCCACTTGGTCATCAAATATGTATCCAAATATAAATTCTTGATCATTCCAAAGCATGCTTCTTCTTAGTTTTCTTCATTTCAATTAATATCAACATCTTTCTTCCAGTTACTTCAACCAAAAACCTTAAAGTACCTTAAAAATATCATCCAAAGAGATTCTCTTTGTTCTATTCTTTTCCTATTGGCTCTGAAGTCAAAATATACCAACCCAAATCTCCTTACCACATCCACTTGCTGCTACCATTATGATCCTCAACACCATCAGCACCATCTTTTCCTCTGGATTATTGCAATATATTCCAATTATTGTCTTTGTATATTCTCTCCTAATATTCCATTCTCATCTTAAACCTATTATTTGCTCTGACTTCTAAAATGTGCATAACATCATATCACTCTTTTTTTTTTTTTCCCAAAAAGTCTCCAGGATTCTTATCATTCAGAGGAAAATTTAAAGATGTTAACAAGAACTACAAATCCCTACAAAATATTTTCCATTCTCCCCTTATGCCTCTGATGCCACCTGTTGGCTAACTCTCTACCTTGTTTATGCTACATCAGCCATGTTGATCTCCTGGCTTTTCTTCCATCAGTTTTTGCCTCTGGAACATGGAATGTTTGCAGGGAACTTCCTCTAGATACCTGTGTAATTTACTCATGTACTTCTTTCACTTCTCTGTTCAAATGTCCAGAGAAGCCTTCCTTGAAAACAACATATAAACTAACTCAAAAAGAACTCTGTCACTGTCTCTTCCCCTTAGATATTTTTCATAGCATTAAGCACAAGTTGAAAATTCCTATATTCCTATAAACACATCCTCACCACACAAAAGTGTAAGTTCCTTTATAGAAGGTATTTTGTGGTACTCTCTGTTGTATGTTTTGAATTATGTTGATGGCATATAGAGCAGTGAATGTTTATGGAAGGAGTACATGTATAAAATTAATAATGGGACAAGCACAGTGAAGGAGCAGGGAGATCTAGTCACCAGAACTGGAGTAGAAAGTGGAAAGATAACCTGGTTAATAAGATTTGGGAGTCAGAGGAATCAGGCTCCCTAACTTCAAACTATATCACAAAGCTACAGTAATCAAGACAGTATGGTATGAGAACAAAAACAGAAATACAGATAAATGGTACAGAATAGAATGTCCAGAGATAAACCCACACACATATGGGTACCTAATTTATGACAAGGGAGGCAAGAACATACAATAGAGAAAATACAGCCTCTTCAATAAGTAGTGCTGGGAAAACTGGACAGCTACATGTAAAAGAATGATGTTAGGTAGTGTTCTAATTTCATATACAAAAATAAACTCCAAATGGATTAAAGACTTAAATGTAAGACCAGACACTGTAAAACTCTTAGAGGAAAACACTCTGACATAAATCTCAGCAAGATCTTTTTTGATCCATCGCCTAGAGTAATGGAAATAAAAACAAAAATAAACAAATGGGACCTTAATTAAACTTAAAAGCTTTTGCACAGCAAAGGAAACCATAAACAAGATGAAAAGACAACCCTCAGAATGAGAGAAAATATTTGCAAATGAAACAACAGACAAAGGATTAATCTCCAAAATATACAAACAGCTCATGGAGCTCAATATCAAAAAAACAAACAATCCAGGTAAAAAATGGGCAGAAGTCCTAAATAGACATTTCACCAAGGAAGACGTACAGATGGCCAAGAGGCACATGAAAAGATGCTCAACATCACTAATTATTAGAGAATTGCAAATCAAAACTACAATGAGGTATCACCTCACACTGGTTAGAATGGCCATTATCAAAAAATCTAGAAACAATAAATGCTGGAAAGGTTGTGGTGAAAAGGGAACCCTCCTGTACTGTTGGTGGGAATGTAAATTGATACAGCCACTATGGAAAACAGTATGGAGTTTCCTTAAAAAACTAAAAATAGAACTACAATATGAGCCAGCAATCCCACTACTGGACATATACTCTGAGAATACCATAATTCAAAAAGAGTCATGTACCACAATGTTCATTACAGCTCTATTTACAATAGCCAGGACAGGGAAGCGTCCTAAATGTCCATCGACAGATGAATGGATAAAGAAGATGTGGCACATATATACAATGGAATATTACTCAGCCATAAAAAGAAATGAAATTGAGTTATTCGTAGTGAGGTGGATTGACTTAGAGTCTGTGATACAGAATGAAGTAAGTCAGAAAGAGAAAAACAAATACCGTGCGCTAACACATATATATGGAATCTAAAGAAAAAAAGAGTTACTGATAAACCTAGTTGCAGGGCAGGAAAAAAGAGGTAGACATAGAAAATGGACTTGAGGACTTGGGGTGGGAGGGCGAAGCTGGGGCAAAGTGAGAGTAGCATCAACATATATATACTACCGAATGTAAAATAGTTGGCTGGTGGGAAGCAGCAGCTTAGCATAGGGAGATTGGCTCGGTGCTTTGCGATGACCTAGAGAGGTGGGATAGGGAGGATGGGAGGGAGGCTCAAGAGGGAGGGAATATGGGGATATGTGTATGCATATGGCTGGTTCTCTTTGTTGTACAACAGAAACTAACACAGTATTGTGAAGCAATTATACTCCAATAAAGATCTATTAAAAAATTAAGCTCTGATTAATAATTCTAACCTGATTATTCTAATTAAGGTACATCAATAGTTATAAATTTGGTTATTATTACTAGCTTTTTTTTTTTTTTTACAACTAGGCTACTAGAAACAAAGTTAGTTGTGCAGAAAACAGTTAACATAGGTGGCCCAAGACTGCTGTCCTTAGAAGGTCTACTTTCAAGACTGGCCATTGGCTGGTGTCTGGGAACTTGGATTTTGAGGGTACACCTACCATTCCCCATAATGACAAGGTTCGCATATCATGTCTGAAGTATTTGAGCAAGCAATGTGTTTTAAACTACATCCACTTTCCTGGGAGTCTGGAAGATTGGTATGTGGTACGCAGCAAGTGACCAGCTTCCAATAAAAATCTAGGAAATGAGTCTCTAGTCAGCTTCCCTCAGCAAAACAGCATGCATGTTGCTACATTTTCATTGTTAGGAAAGAGTGCTCCATGTGACACTTAATAAGAGGAAGAGAGCGTAAGGAAGACTGAAGATAGATTCCTCCACACTCTACTTATGCTTCTTTCCCTGATCCAGCTGTTTACCCTAACTACATCTGTGTGATAAAATACAGTTTTACTCCTAAAGATTTAAGTCCCATGAATCATTCTAGGGACTTTTAATGTGAGCATGGTGTTGGGGACTCCATCACCATTAATAAGAGCCTCCAAAACACAACAATAAAATGTATACACAGTAACAAAATACTTCAGTGTGTCGGATTTTAAGCCACCAACTATTATACACTCAGGTCTCAAATCTCTGGAAAATTTAAAATTTGGCTCTCACAAAGCTAGTAAGATCTGCCTTCAGCACACCCCAGGAAAACCAAAAACCAACACAATGTGATGTAACCTTGAATCTAGACCTGATAAAGTGACCTGTTCGTCATATTGCTGAGACTGTCAAAAACCTAGTATTGTCTCATGCACACAAGAGTGCTAAGAAGAGCCACACAAATATGTCAAACCAAAAGGGGTAAATCAATAAATGAAACTTTGCGTAAGACTTTGCTTAAAGTTGAATCAATTATTTTATGTTTTATTTTAGTTCCTCAATTTTATAGACAACCTTAGAGAAGAAAATAAATATACAATCCTGTAAACTGTTCAAATACAAAGAAGTATATTTATATATGCTAGAGAAATGATATAGCATTTGAATCTGCAGTCAGCTGCTAAAAATTATAAATGACAAAGCTATCCCACTTGATATCTCATCAGCAAAATTAATATAAAAGTGAAGTATTTTTAATTTTTGTTGAATAAATGGAGAGCTATACATAAAGCAGAGCTTGTTCTCGGTTACTGCTGACTCCACAGTTCCTTCAACAGCACCTGTCATAAAAGCCACTCAATATATACACTGAATTAATGAACATCTAGCTCACTAATAAGTATCACATGGTTAAACTGACTTTACTCATTTCTTCATCCAATTCTTGAAAATGACAACATAAAAATATAATGTGAGACCATAACACATTCATTATATATGGTTGTTATATTTTTTAAGTGTCACTCTGCTTCTAGTGTTTTGACCCAACTGGGTAAATATAGAACACTTCTATTACTCATAATAACTTTGGGAAAAAACATTTTTCTGAGTGCATTAGACTATTACTCTATTCATCAGAAGTCAAGAGTGCATTAGTATCTTTTATATAAACTGAACTTTCAAGTAGTTTTGACACTGATCAAGTTAAATGTGATAATGGCCAGAGTGATAAAATGAAATATAGTGGAAGTGATGCAATACATTAGAATTAAGAACTCTGATGTGCTAAAATTAACTGATTGTCTAAGGAAGTACTGTGCTCACATTCAGAAACATTCTAAAGATAAATAAAATTTCCAAAATTTAAATGAACAGGTAATAAAATCAGCTTCCCAGCTGTGAGACTGTTAAAATAGCTATTTTTATAATTTCTGATTTTTTATACATAAGAACATCCATTTAATGTGTCACTCTACCAATAAAAAATAAAATGCAACTTAAAGCCTTCAGTTTAATAATGATATGCCAAAGGCATCACGTTTACAAAATGGCATCACATACATACTTTGGTCATAGAAAAATTGTGTTCTCCTCTTTTAAAGACCTAAATTTTCAAAGGGTGATGCCAATACAACTGCTAATGAAAGTAATGATCACAAGAGCCCAACACAATTGTGAGTAACTTTGTCATTATATGAAGCAGGCACAAGTTTTAATGGATTCCAGCTGAACAAAAACTTCTCTAGAAAGGACTGGCTTCCCATTAAGATATAGAAATGTAGAAAGAGCATTGCTTCCACTCAGACAACAGGAAAAAGCCAAATAATCTACAAAATTATAATTTGTTCTTAGCTAATAAGGTAGCTGAGGTCACAGAGGAACAAGTAGGCTGAAATCTGAGGAAAGACAGGCACCTTCAAGGAAATACAAGTGGTTCTGCCTTATCTGGGGAAGAACATAGTAGGAAACCTGGTCTGACATAAAAGTCAGTAAAAAGATTTCAGCTAAAAATTTTAACAAATTCTTAAAAACCAAGTGTGGGATATCCTGAGAATATAGAACTCCCAAGAGCCCAAAATACCAGGGATTTTACACTCAGAGTTTTCCATGGATGTCGCCACAAGGCAACAAAAACAATTTTGAGCAGAGTGAGACACTACAAAAAGGCCCCCTTTGTGGTTCAAGCCTGAACAAGAAAAGCAGCTGCCACTGCAGGAAAGCACAAAGTTCTGTTTGGGAACTTCTCTCCTACAGGGAAAAAAAAAATCCTTGAGCTGTGAGCTGGGGAAAGAGGAGGGGAAAGAGCAAACAGCTGCACCTGGGGCACCAAAAAGAAAAAAATTTCTACCCTTGGAAAGAGGGTTAGAGATTCTCCAGACTCTGGCTCTTAGAGGCATTTAGCAAAAGGAACCAGAGCAAGATCCTAGAGAAAGCCCATCCCCAAGAACCAGGAGCACCAAGCCAATCTAAGCCTGAAACTGGACCAGGACAACAGAGAAGGCCCTCCCTGCCCCTACCACCAGGCTACTCTGTGCTGACTTATGTGGCAGTCAGGCCCTGGGGTAAGAGATATGGAGAGAGACATATTCTGATGTGGAAGCACACAGGGAAAGTCTAAACATAATAGGAGAACAGGAGCATTGAGAAAAAAATCCTCTGACAATCAAACTTGCACCCTATGCACAAGGTAACCCTGAAAAAATATGAAGCAAAATAAGCAGTAAGGGTAACTACAGCTACAACAAAACCAACACTCAACTCAATTTTTATACAAGCCAAAAGACAACTGACCAGCATCTTTCAAGTTCCGAAGAAAAACATCAACCCAAGAACTTTGTAACAAATGAAAATATTTTTCAAAAGGGAAAGCTACATAACAACTTTCAGAGACAAACAAAAACAGAGAATTCAATACCATTTACTAGAACGCATATTAAAGGACATGCTTGAGGTAAAATAAATACAACACAAAACTTACCTGCGTCTCAGATTATCTGTAAAATGCGAAAAAGCAAGACTGTAAAAAAAAGACTCTGTGGCTTTTCACATCAGGGGATCCCCACAATTTTGTGTCTTACCTCCAGGAGGTGGACCAGGTTCTGAGAGGGAATAGCAGAGAAAAATCTCCTTGTGCTTCTGGCAGGAGGAGAGGAAAAGGAACAATTTTGAAATACGCCGGAGCACCCTGCTTGTCTTTAAAACGTCTGCCCTCAGGTGAAATTATTTACCTAGAGCCTAACGTGCTGGGGTTAATCAGAACTTAATTGACCTGGAGGAAGGAAAAACCCAATTCCAGCCCCCTCTAGCCTTCCATGGGGAAGAAAGGATATACCCAAACACAGCCCACTCTAGCCATCAGGGGCCAATGAAGAGGGTCAAAAATTGAGAAGCCTGTGTGAAGTTCACAGTTCAGTGGTACAAGCTCACTCAGAGAGAGGTGGAAAAAAACTGTAAGAGAAAAGAGAAATGAAGAATGAGTTTCATGACATTATTGGTAGACTGGAGACAGCTGAGGAAAGATTCTCTGAGCTTGAGGATATCTTAATAGAAACCACTGAAACTGAAAAGCACTGAGAAAAAGGACTAAAGAAAAGACCCAAAAGATCCAAAACTGTAGGACAACTGAAAAAGGTATAACACATGCCTAATGAGAATTCCAGAAGGAGAAGAAAGAGAGAAAGGAACAGAATAAGTGTTTGAAACAATAATGACAGTAGAATGCCTTGCAGGAAATGTTACAAAAAAATCTTTAGAGGGAAGGAAAATGATAAAGGTCAGAAACTCAGATCTATATAAAGGAAGAGCATCTGATAAGGAATAAGTAAAGGTAAAATTAAAATGTCTATTTTTCCTATTCTTAAAAAATCTGTTAGTTAACAGTATGTTCAAAATAATAATGGTAACAGTGTATTCAATCATGTGTACTTATATATATATTTGCTTATATATAAGTGAAATGAATGATAGCAATGATAAAAGGGACAGAAGGAAGGAATAAGGATTATTTTATTATTATAAGGTAATCATTACTTGTGCATCAGTATAGTGTTATTTAAAAGTGGACTTGAATTAGCTGTAAATGTTATTGAAACCACTAAAAAAAGTAAAAACAGAAGTAAAATGAACTTGCTAAGAAAAAAAATGAAATATAAAAATGCTCAATTAGAAGCACAAAAGACACAAAAAAAGTGGAAGACAAAAATAGGAATAAAGATCAAAGGTGACAAACAGAAAAATACTAAAAAATATGGTAGATTTTAATCCAACTATATCAATAATCACTTTGACTATCAATGGTTTAAATGCACAAATTAAAAGACAAATTGTCAGTGTATCAAGAAACAAGACCCAACTATATGCTGTCTAAAAAAATCCACTTTAACATAAAGACACGTCAGGATTAAAAGTAAATGAATGAAGTAAAATGTACCATGCTAACACTAATCCAAAAGTAATATTAATTAGTATCTATATTAATTTCAGACAAAGTACACTTCCAAGCAGGGAAAGTTATCAGGGTTAAAGAAGGGCATTACAAAAGGATAAAGAGGTCAATTCTCCAAGACATAACAATTTTTAATGTGTATGCACACAACAACAGAGTGTCAAAATACATGAAGTAAAAAGTAATAGAACCTCAAGGAGAAATAGATGAATACACTGTTATAGTCAAAGACTTCAACACCCCTCTATCAGAAATGGACAGATTCAGCAGACAAAAATATCATTAAGGATATAGCTGAACTCAACAATCAACTAGATATAATGGACACCTATAGACTACTTCATACAACAACAGCATAATATATAGTTTTTGTCAAGCTCATATGGAATATTTACCAAGACAGGTCACAATACAGATACATAAAACACACCTTAGCAAATTTAAAAGTATAGAAATCATACAGACCACAATGGAATTAAATTAGAGATCAGTAACGGAAAGATAACTAGATCTTTATCTAAGTTATCTACACAAATTCCAAGATATGCATAGATTAAACAACAAATTTCTTTGATGTGGGTCAAAGAATAAATCTCAAGAGAAATTAAACACTATTTTGAACTAAATGGAAATGAAAACAACTTACCAAAATCCATGGGATGCAGTGAAAGTGGTACTTAGAGGGAAATTTATAGCACCAAATGCATATATTAGAAGAGAAGAAAGATCTAATTTTTCCCCTTAGAAAATTGGAAAAGGAGCAAATTAAATCCAAAGTAAGTAGAAGAAAAGAAATAATAATAAGCATAGGCAGATCTCAGAAGAACTGGGTTTTGAGACTCTTTCTGTTGCCTGGTAGGCTTCTTTCCCATCTGCTCTGTCCCACGTAACCCCTCAAGCCCCTTGGAGGAGTCCCGGGTGCCTGGATAAATTCACTTATCAGAAAATGTATTGAAGGTCTCTAATGTGTAAAGAGTTACCCTAGGAGCTATGGATTTACAGCCCACAGTTTATTACTGTTTTAATTCATCTGCTCCTATTATTTTTCTCTTCCAGGAATAAATTCTCTTCTACTCTCCAACTAGTTATTATAAGTATATGATATCACTTAAGGTTATGTACAATAAAGTTTATTTCCTCTTCTTCCATTCAGCAAGCATTCCCTATCTTCTAAATACCATATTGAATTTTTCTTCAATAAATTCCTATACTATAGTAGCCTGTGTTACCTAATATTGATATTTCAAGTATTCTCTTTTTTTTTTTTTTTTTTGCAGTATGTGGGCCTCTCACTGCTGTGGCCTCTCCCGCCGCGGAGCACAGGCTCTGGACGCACAGGCCCAGCGGCCACGGGCCCAGCCACTCTGTGGCACGTGGGATCCTCCCAGACCGGGGCACGAACCTGCATCCCCCGCATTGGCAGATGGACTCTCAAACACTGCGCCACCGGGGAAACCCCTCAAGTATTCTCTTTTACAAGTAATAGCATTTATTTCTTCACCAGAGTATAAAATATTGAGTGAAGGAATCATGTGTAGCAAATATGTTTTTTACTATTATATCATATTTCTCATACAGAATCATACATAACATCTTCTTATCTTAAAACTCTCCAAAGCCCACCCATTACTCTCAGAGTACTGACTAGATTTCTTTACATGGCTACAAGGACACATCCATATATTACCTACTTATCTCTAAGTGTGTTTGCAATATTTTACAACTATATTCAAGATTACAAGAAGATTGTCTTGTAATTTTCTTTTATGGCAATATATTTGGTCAGGTTTCTGTATCATTGTTATGTTGGTCTCACAACACCAATAGAATACAATTATCTCTTTTTCTATTCTCTGGAAAGTTTTGAGTAATATTATCTTGATGGAGAAGTATGTGGATAAGAAATTTCTTTGAAGAAAAGCTTTTAATTATGGATTAAGTTTCCTTCAAACAATAGGATTTTAAAATTATCTCTTCATTATGATATAAATCTTCTAAATTGTATTTCTCCAGGAATTATTGATTCCATCTAAAATTTTCAATTTATCCATGTAAAATGGCTCATAATATTCTTGCATTGTATGTGCATTGACTGTCTGACAGTATAACTATCTTATTTTGCATTCCTTACACTGATCTTTTGTATTTCTGCTATATTTTATTGAGTCTTACCATGGGGTAATTTTTTTAAAGAACCAATTTTTGGCTTTCTTGACTTTCTCTATTAAATAATTTTTTTCTGATTCATTAATTTTTCCTCATATTTATCATTTTCTTTCTTTCACCACCTCAGACTTAATTTTTTATTGTTTCTTTTTCTTTTTAGCTAGACATTATTTTTAGAGCAGTTTTAGGTCCACGGCAGGATTGAACATCAACTACAAAGAGCCCCACACATCCACCACCTCCACCACTATCAGTATGCCCCACCAGAGTGGTACACATGTTACAGTTGATGAACATAATTGATGAACCTACATTGACAAATCATTATCACCCAAAGACCATAGTTTACATTTGGTGTTGTACATTCTATGGCTTTGTATATATGTATAATGACATGTATCCACCATTATAGTATCATATAAAATATATTTACTGCCCTAATAATCCTCTGTGATTTGCTTTTTCATCACACCCTCTTTCTTAACCCACTGCAACCACTGATCTTTTTATCTTCTCCATTGTTTTACCTTTTCCAGGTAGTCAAATAGTTGGAATCATATAGTATGTACCCTGTTCAAATTGACTTCTTACATTTAGTAATTTACATTTAAGTTTCCTCCATTTCTTCTTATGACTTGATAGCTCATTTCTCTTTAGCACTGAATTATATTCCATTGTCTGTATGTACCACAGTTTATTTATCCATTCACTTTCTGAAGGTTATCTTGGTTGCTTCCAAGTTTTGCTAATGATGAAAAAAGCTGCTATAGATAACGATGTGCAGGTTTTTGTGTGGACATAAGTTTTCAACACCTTTAGGTAAATACCAAGGAACAAGACTGCTGGATAGTATAGTAAGAATATGATTACTTTTGTAAGAAACTGTCAAACTATCCTCCTAAGTGGCTGTACCATTTGTATTCACACCAGCAATGAAGGAGAGCTCCTGTTCCACATCCTCACCAGTATATGGGGTTTTCAGTGTTCCAGTTTATGGCCATTCTAATAGGTGTGTAGTACTATCTCACTGTTGTTGTAATTTACATTTTCCAGATGACATATGATGTGGAACGCCTTTTCATATGCATCTTTAGTATCTGTATACCTTTATCAGTGAGATGTCTAGTGAGGTCTTTGCCATAATTTTTAACTGAGTTGATTGTTTTCTTATTGTTGAGTTTTAGCAGTTCTTTATATATTTTGAATAACAGTCTTTCATGAGATATGTCTTTTGTAAATATTTTCTCCCAGTCTGTGATGAGTCTTTTCATTCTCTTCACAATGTCTTTCACAGAGCAGAAATTTTAATTTTAATGAAGTCCAGTTTATCAATTCCTCCCTCATGGATCTTGCTTTTGGTATTTTTTAAGACCATTTTAAAAAAATAAAGTATAGTTGATTTAAAATGTTGTGTTAGTTTAAGGTGTAAAGCAAATTCATTCTATACATACATCTATATCTATCTTTTCAGATTCTTTTCCAATATAGGTTATTACAAAATATTGGGTAGATTTCCCTTTCCTATACAGTAGGTCCTCATTGGTTATCTATTTTATACATAGCAGTGTGTGCCTTCAGTATTGTAACTCAAAAATTATCACCAAACCCAAGGTCATCTAGGCTTTCTTCTATACTCTCTTCTAGTTTTATAGAATTGCATTTTACATTTAGGTATGTGAATCATTTTGAGTTCTCTTTTGTGAATGGCATAAGGTCTGTGTCTAGATTCTTTTTTTTTTAATGTGGATATCTAGTTGTTCCAGAACCTTCTATTGAAAAGACTTCTTTTTCTCCATTGAATTAGTTGTGTTCCTTTATCAAATGCTAGTTGACTATATCTAAGGGGGGCTATTTATGAACTCTCTATTCTGTTCCATTGATCTATGCATGTATTCTTTTGCTAATACCAGACTGTGTTGTTTTCTATAAATTTGTAGAATGTCTTGAAGTCAAATAGTGTCAGTGCTCCAACTTTGTTATTCTCTTTCAGTATTGAGTTGGTTATTCTGGGTCCTCTACCTCTCCTAATAAACTTTAGAATCAGTTTGTCAATAACAAAAAAAAACTGGCTGGAATTTTGATTGAAATTGCAATGAATATATATATCAAGGTGGAAGAATGGACTGCATAATAATATAGAGTCTTCCTGTTTATGAACATAAAATACCTTTCCACTCATTTAGTTCTTCTTCTATTTCAATACATTTTTAATGAATGAATTAAAGAATATAAGCCTAAAAGAATCAGAATATGTATATAAATTCAGTGGAAAATAAGACTGAATAATATACAAAGGGACAAATTTTAGAGAACTCAAAAAGCAGGCAAATGCATCGTGAATTTGAACTTGACTTAGGCTTCTTAAGACACTGACCTCTTATTTCCTAAAGTTACCTCACTGCCAAGTGGTACATACTTGTAGTTTTCTATTACTTATAAATTCACAAAAAGTTACTTCATCAGGTATACATTATAAAGAACAGATTTTTTTTCTCTGAACTTGGGTAATACTCTGCACACAAAAACTGCTCCTTGAAGCTTGGACTATTTTGTTATCATTTCTTCTGTCTTCTAAGAGCTTATTGTTTTCCACACAGTACGTATACAACAAATGTCTCCTAAAACTAAATATAAATCTCTCCAGAAGAGAACAGTTTATGAGTACCCTAACTGGTTTATCATGTGTGAGACTTCACAGAGTTGTTGTCGGGACTGATAGGAACTGCACTTTATTTATTTCTGTATTTGCCTTCCTTGAAACTTACATAGGCTTAAAATTCAGTGCTGTATGCTCATCCTACCCAGTGTCAAAATTAATCAGAAATTGAATGAAATCCACTGGACTTAATCACACTTAATACTAAAATACAGAACATCCTATGTTTAGAATGTCAAATTATGGGTCAAAGATGAAATCATTTGCTGGTATGAAAAGTAAGAGACATTTAATCTCTGAGCAATTTCTCAAAGATGCTCACAGTTGTCCTACTTAACATAGTGTCTCAGCCACAGTGCAGCAAGCTCTACTTTCAGGGATGGAAATAAGACATTATTAAAATGATACCTGTTTGATTCAATGGTAGAGTAGGAAGTAGTACCTTATATTTTTTTCATCTCCATTAACCGTTAAAGCATCATATAAATGTAATCAAGAGAAGAGCTCTAGAACCCTCGTTAGATTCTAGGAATCACGATGCAAAGAAATAATAATTATAACATAGATTGGACCAAATTAAGAAGCAATGTCAATAGGTGATGCCCAACTAACCTTTTAAATCAAAATGGGACATGTAGAAAGAGCTGTATTGGAACACAGGTTCTGCTTGCTCCTCACAAAAGAAGAACTGCTCCATCCTGGTCCTTAAATGAAAAACCCTTTACTAGTAAAAAAAATCATTCTATAGCAGTAGAAATCTTCTTTTGGACAACCATTTTTCTTCAATAATTTGTGGTTTCAAAATCTAGGATATCGATGTTATTCATATACATATATGCACACACAGAAGAATGAGGTGACTTAGAAAATGTATTCAATTAATGTGAATAAATATTAAAATAAAAAGAAAGGTGATAATTAATGGAGGAAAGAGAGTGTGTATACAATATTCTCAGAGTCCTTTCCTATATTAAAGTTAAGCCACAATTTTGACTCTAATTATGTACTCTCCAAAGCTAAAAGGGATTGAACATTTTTTATCATGACTTGTGGAGAATTTGAGAATAAACAACAGTTTATCAGTGGAGGAAAACTTCTTTTGGCATTTCAGTCTGGAAGGCTATTTCTGTTTTTGTAGTGTGTGTGTGTGTGTGTGTGTGTGTTTGTGTGTGTGAAGTAAAGAGTTATATGGTTAACAATAAATGATATAGTGGATAACGTCCTCGCCAATTCCCCTACCATAAATTTAGTGGTGAATTTTAATGCCAAGTGGTGAATTTTAATGCCAATGACACCAATGCCCATGTTTTTATATACAACTTTATCTTTGCTTCACCAAAAATTCTGTAGAATAAAGAGAGCAAGCGGGCAAGAGAATTTCAGTAAAAGATTTCTGCTATTCTGGCTTCATCTACTAATAGAACTAGAAATCTTAAAATATTGGAATAGATGAATGTTTTTCAAATGATCGTCCATGAACCTCTGGACTTAGTTTGTTGATCTCCTCATAGTTGGTGTTTTCATTTCTCCTTTATATTTCCTCAGTCATTTACTTCTATGATCAAGCACTCAATCTTGATATCACAAGAAAATGAGCATCCCGTCAACCCTCAACAGCAAACATACACTTAAAACAGCATTTCATACTCTTCTTCTCACCTGGTCAAATACCCTCACAATACTATACCCATCAATGTCATAAATATATTTGAAGTTATCACTTTGTAACTATCCATCAGTACCACCTGTTCTTATTTGACATAAATTGAATTGTCTATCATGACAATCACTTTATTGCTTATGCCCACATTTTTCTTGTCCCCTTCTAGCGTTATTTTCTGATAAATCTCAAACCTTCTTGTAAAAAACAGGCTAAACACTCCCTTTTGGTTTATGTGGCTTAAAACAAAGTAAAAATTATTTATTTTTAATATGACAGTCCATACAGTTCTTCATGATAGGTAGGGGGCCTACCCCTACCCCCTACCTATCTTGTGGGGCCTTCAAGAAGTTATACAAGCATGCCAAGGAATTCCACCTTGAGATGCTACCACCTTAAGAACCTGGTCTCCACAGTCACCACAGAATAGAAAGAAGGGAGACAGAAAGAAAGAAAAATATTGTTGTTATTCCTAAAACCCACACCATATTTGTATGTGTGTATCCCATTTACATGATATCTATTCGGAGAAGACTTCCCTGCAATCATATCAAAGTTAATGGACCTATTCTTCTTTTTTTTTTTTAACATCTTTATTGGAATATAATTGCTTTACAAAGGTGTGTTAGTGTCTCTTGTATAACAAACTGAATCAGCTATACAAAAACATATATCCCCATATCCCCTCCCTCTTGAGTCTGCCTCCCACCCTCCCTATCTGACCCCTCTAGGTGGTCACAAAACACCAAGCTAATCTTCATGTGCTATGCGGCTGCTTCCCACGAGCAATCTATTTTACTTCTGGTAGTGTATATAAGTCCATGCCATTCTTTCACTTCGTCTCAGCTTACCCTTCCCCCTCCCTGTGTCCTCAAGTCCATTCTCTACCTCTGCGTCTTTATTTCT
>NW_020837945.1:50468052-50489908 GCF_003676395.1 Aethalodelphis obliquidens
ATATATATATATATATATATATATATATATGTTAGCATATGGTATTTGTTTTTCTCTTTCGGCCTTACTTCACTTTGTATGACAGTCTCTAGGTCCATCCACCTCATTAAAAATAACTCAATTTCATTTCTTTTTATGGCTGAGTAATATTCCATTGTATATATGTGCCACATCTTCTTTATCCATTCATCTATTGATGGACACTTAGGTTGCTTCCTTGTCCTGGCTATTGTAAATAATGCTGCAATGAACATTGTGGTACATGACCCTTTTTGAATTATGGTTTTCTCATGGTATATGCCTAGTAGTGGGATTGCTGGATCATATGGTAGTCCTACTTTTAGTTTTATAAGGAACCTCCATACTGTTATCCATATTAGCTGTATCAATTTACAGTCCCACCCACAGTACAAGAAGGTACCTTTTTCTCCACACCCACTCCAGCATTTACTGTTTGTAGACTTTTTCATGATGGCCATTCTTACTGGTGTGAGGTAATACCTCATTGCAGTTTTGATTTGCATTTCTCTAATGATTAGTGATGTTGAGCATCCTTTCATGTGTTTGTTGGCAATCTGTATATCTTCTTTGGAGAAATGTCTATTTAGGTCTTCTGCCCATTATTGGATTGGGTTGTTTGTTTTTTTAAATATTGAGCTGCATGAGCTGCCTGTATATTTTGGAGTTTAATCCTTTGTCAGTTGCTACATTTGCAAATATTTTCTCCAATTCTGAGGGTTGTATTTTCGTCTTGTGTATGGTTTCCTTTGTTGTACAAAAGCTTTTAAATTTCATTAGGTTCCATATGTTTATTTTGGGTTTTATTTCCATTTCTCTAGGAGGTGGGACAAAAAGAGTCTTGCTGTGATTTATGTCATAGAGTATACTACCTATGTTTTCCTCTAAGAGTTTTATAGTGTCTGGCCTCACATTTAAGTCTATAATCCATTTTGAGTTTATTTTTATGTATGATGTTAGGGAGAGTTCTAATTTCATTCTTTTACATGTAGCTGTCCAGTTTTCCCAGCACTACTTATTGAAGAGGCTGTCTCTTCTTCATTGTATATTCTTGCCTCCTTTATAAAAGATAACATGACTATATGTGCATGGGTTTATCTCTGGGCTTTCTATCCTGTTCCATTGATCTATATTTCTGTTTTTTTGCCAATACCATACTGTCTTGATACTGGAGCTTTGTAGTATATTCTGAAGTCAGGGAGCCTGATTCCTCCAGCTCTGTTTTTCTTTCTCAAGATTGCTTTAGGTATTCGGGGTCTTTTGTGCTTCCATACAACTTGTGAAAACATTTTTTCTAGTTCTGTGAAAAATGCCATTGGCAGTTTGATAGGGATTGCATTGAATCTGTAGATTGCTATGGGTAATACAGTCATTTTCACAGTGTTGATTCTTCCAATCCAAGAACATGGTATTTCTTTCCATCTGTTTGTATAATCTTTAATTTCTTTCATCAGTGTCTTATAGTTTTCTGCATACAGGTCTTTTGTCTTCTCAGGTAGGTTTATTCCTAGGTATTTTATTCATTTTGTTGCAGTGGTAAATAGAAGTGTTTCCTTAATTTCTGTTTCAGATTTTTCATCATTAGTGTACAGGAATGCAAGAGACTTCTGTGCATTAATTTCATATCCTGCTACTTTACCAAATTCATTAATTAGCTCTGTAGTTTTCTGGTGGAATCTTTGGGATCCTTTATGTATAGTGTCATGTCATCTGCAAACAGTGACAGTTTTACTTCTTTACAGATTTGGATTCCTTTTATTTCTCTTTTCTTCTCTGATTGCTGTGGCTAAAACTTCCATAACTATGTTGAATAATAGTGGTGAGAGTCGGCAACATTGTTCCTGATCTTAGTGGAAATGGTTTCAGTTTTTCATCATTTAACAATGTTGGCTGTGAGTTTGACATATATGCCCTTTATTATGTTGAGGTAAGTTCCCTCTATGCCTACTTTCTGGAGGGTTTTTATCATAAATGAGTGTTGAATTTTGTCGAAAGCTTTTCTGCATCTATTGAGATGATCATATGGTTTTTATCCTTCAATTTGTTAATATGGTTTATCACATTGATTGATTTGCATATATTGAAGAATCCTTGCATTCCTGGGATAAACCCCACTGGATCATGGTGTATGATCCTTTTAATATGCTGCTGGACTCTGTTTGCTAGTATTTTGTTGAGGATTTTTGCATCTATGTTCATCAGTGATATTGGTCTGTAGTTTTCTTTTTTTGTGACATCTTTGTCTGGTTTTGGTATCAGGGTGATAGTGGCCACATAGAATGAGATTGGGAGTGTTCCTCCCTCTGCTATATTTTGGAAGAGTTTAAGAAGGAGGTGTTAGCTCTTCTCTAAATGTTTGATAGATTTTGCCTGTGAAGCCATCTGGTCCTGGGCTTTTGTTTGTTAGAATATTTTTTAATCACATTTTCAATTTCATTGCTTGTGATTGTTCTGCTTATATTTTCTATTTCTTCCTGATTCAGTTTTGGAAGGTTATGATTTTCTAAGAATTTGTCCATTTTTCCAGGTTATCCATTTTATCAGCATATAGTTGCTTATAGTAATCTTTCATGATCCTTTGTATTTCTGTGTTGTCAGTTGTTACTTGTCCTTTTTCATTTCCAATTCTATTGATTTGAGTCTTCTCTCTTTTTTTCTTGTTGAGTCTGGCTAGTGGATTATCAATTTTGTTTATCTTCTCAAAGAACCAGGTTTTAGTTTTATTGATCTTAGCTATTGTTTCCTTCATTTCTATTTCATTTATTTCTGATCTGATTTTTATGATTTTTTCCTTTGCTAACTTTGGGAGGTTTTTGTTCTTCTTTCCCTAATTGCTTTAGGCAAAAAGTTAGGTTGTTTATTTGAGATGTTTCTTGAGGTAGCTTTGTATTGCTATATACTTCCCTCTTAGAAATGTTTTTGCTGCATCCCATAGTTTTGGGTCGTTGTGTTTTCATGGTCATTTGTTTCTAGATATTTTTTGATTTCCTCTTTGATTTCTTCAGTGATCTCTTTCTTATTTAGTAGTGTACTGTTTCGTCTCTATGTGTTTGTATTTTTTACAGATTTTTTCCTGTAACTGATATCTAGTCTCATACCTTTGTGGTCAGAAAAGATACTTGATACAATTTCAAATTTCTTAAATTAACCAAGGCTTGATTTGTGACCCAAGATATGATCTGTCCTGGAGAATGTTCCATGAGCTCTTGAGAAGAAAGTGTATTCTACTGTTTATGGATGGAATGTCCTATAAATATCAATCAAGTACATCTTATTTAATGTATCATTTAAAGCTTATATTTCCTTATTTATTTTCATTTTGGATGATCTGTCCAATGTTGAAAGTGGAGTGTTAAAGTTCCCTACTCTGATTGTGTTACTGTCAATTTCCCCTTTTATGGCTGTTAACATTTGCCTTAATATTGAGGTGCTCCTATATTGTGTGCATAAATATGTACAATTGTTATATCTTTTTCTTGGTTTTATCCCTTGTTAATTATGTAGTTTCCTTCTTTGTCTCCTGTAATGGTCATTATTTTAAAGTCTATTTTGTCTGATATGGGAATTGCTACTCCAGCTTTCTTTTGGTTTCCATTTGCATGGAATATCTTTTTCCATTCCCTCACTTTCAGTCTGTATGTGACCCTATGTCTGAAGTGGGTCGCTTTTAGACAGCATATATACCGGTCTTGTTTATGTATCTATTCAGCCATTCTATGTCTTTTGGTTGGAACATTTAATCCATTTACATTTAAGGTAGTTATCAGTATGTGTGTTCTTATTACTATTTTCTTAATTGTTTTGGTTTGTTATTGTAGGTGTTTTACTTCTGTTGTGTTTCCTGCCTAGAGAAGTTCCTTTAGGATTTGTTGTAAAACTGGTTTGGTGGTGATGAATTCTCTTAGTTTTGCTTTTATGTAAAGGTTTTAATTTCTCTGTCGAATCTGAATGAGATCATTGCTGGGTAGAGTCATCTTGGTTGTATTTTTTTTCTCTTTCATCACTTTAAATATGTCCTGCCATTCCCTTTTGGCTTGCAGAGTGTCTGTTGAATGATCAGCTGTTAACCTTATGGGGATTCCCTTGAATGTTGTTTGTTGCTTTTCTCTTGCTGCTTTTAATATTTTTTCTTTGTGTTTAATTTTTGATAGTTTTATTAATATGTGTCTTGGCATGTTTCTCCTTGGATTTATCCTGTATGGGCCTCTCTGTGCTTCCTGGACTTGATTGACTATTTCCTTTCTCATATTGGGGAAGTTTTCAACTATAATCTCTTCAAATATTTCTCAGTCCCTTTCCTTTGCTCTTCTTCTTCTGGGACCCCTACAATTCTAATTGTGTGTTTAATGTTGTCTCAGACATCTCTGAGAGTGTCATCAATTCGTTTCCTTCTTTATTCTTCTCCTTGGCTGTTATTTCTACCATTTTATCTTCAAACTCTGTTATCTGTTCTTCTGCCTCAGTTATTCTGCTATTTATTACTTCTAGAGAATTTTTAATTTCATTTATTGTGTTGTTCATCATTTTTTGTTTGCTCTTTAGTTCTTCTAGGTGCTTGTTAAACATTTCCTTTATTTTCTCCATTCTATTTCCAAGATTTTTGATCTTTACTGTCATTACTCTGAATTGTTTTTCAGGTAGCCTGTCTATTTGCTCTTCATTTGTTTGTTTTGGTGGGTTTTTACCTTGCTCCTTTATCTGCTGTGTATTTCCCTGTCTTCTCATTTTGCCTAACTTACTGTGTTTGGGGGTCTCCCTTCTGCAGGTTGCAGGTTTGTAGCTCCTATTGTTTTTGGTGTCTGCCCCCAGTGGGTTAGGTTGGTTCAGTGGGTTGTGTCATCTTCCTCTTTGAGAGGACTGGTGCCTGTGTTCTGGTGGATGAGGCTGGATCTTGTCTTTCTGGTAGGCAGGAGAGTGTCCAATCGTGTGTTTTGGGGTGTCTGTGAATTTATTATGATTTTAGTCAGACTCTCTGCTAATGTGTGGTGTTGAGTTCCTGTCATGCTAGTTTTATGGCATAGGGTGTCCAGCCCTGTATCTTCCTGGTCACGGAATGGAGCTGGATCTTAGTATTGAGATGGAGATCTCTGAGAGAACTTTCACCATTTGATATTACATGTGGCCAGGAGGTCTCTGGTGGACCAATGTCCTGAACTCAGCTCTCCCAGCTCAGAGGCTCAGGCCTGTCACCCAGGTGGGGCACCAAGACTCTGTCTGCCACCCAGCTCAGAAGAAAAGAAAGAAAAAGAAGAAAGAAAAAGAAAGAAAGAAAGAAAGAAAAGAAAGAAAGAAAGAAAGAAAGAAAAAAGAAAATAAGGTAAAATAAATTTATTAAATTAAAATATTTTTTAAAATTATTTAAAATAAAAAAATAATTTAAAAAAAGAAAGAAAGAGAGAGCAACCAAACCAAAAGAAAGCAAATCTATGAATGAAAACAAGCACTAAAGAGTATAATTAAAAAAAAAATGGACAGACAGAACCCTAGGACAAATGGTAAAAGAAAAGCTATACAGACAACATCGCACAAGGATGCATACACATACACACTCACAAAAGGAGGAAAAGGAAACGTGTATTTTATACATATATATATATATATATATATATATATATAGAGAGAGAGAGAGAGAGAGAGAGAGGAAGAGAGCAACCAATCAATAAACAAATCTACCAATGATACTAAACTCTAAATACTAAACTAAGATAAACATAAAACCAGAAACAAATTAGATGCAGAAAGCAAACCCCAAGTCTACAGTTGATCCCAAAATCCACCGCCTCAGTGTTGGCATGATTTGTTGTCTATTCAGGTATTCCACAGATGCAGGGTCCATCAATTTGATTGTGGAAATTTAATAGCTGCTCCTGAGGCTGCTGAGAGATAGTTTCCTTTCTCTTCTTTTTTCACACAGCTCCTGGAGTTCAGGTTTGGTTTTGGCCTTGCCTCTATCTGTAGGTCACCTGAGGGCATCTGTTCCTTGCCTAGACAGGACGGTGTTAAAATAGCAGCTGATTCGTGGGCCCTGGCTCACTCAGGCTAGGGGGAGGGAGGGGTAAAAAATGTGGGGCGAGCCTGCAGAGGCAGTGGCCAGCATGACATTGCAACTGCCTGAGGTATGCCATGTGTTCTCCCATGGAATTTGTCCCTGGATCATGGGACCCTGGAAGTTGCATACTACACAGTCTTCTGTGAGGAGAAGTGTGGATATTGGCCTCTGCTTGCACACAGTCTTCTTGTTGGCTGCAGCAGCAACATTAGTGTTTCATGCCCATCGCTGGTGTCCGCGCTGAGAGCCATGGCTTGTGCCTGTCTCTGAGCTCATTTAGGCGGTGCCCTTAATCCCCTCTCCTTGCACACCACAAAACAAAAAGGCAAGAAAAAGTCTCTTTCCTCTTCTGCAGTTCCAGACTTTTTCCCAGACTCCCCCTGGCTATCTGTGGTGCACTAGCCCCCTTCAGGCTGTGTTCACACTGCCAACCCCAGTCTTCTCCCTGGGATCTTACCTCCAAAGCCAGAGCCTCAGCTCCCAGTCCCCCCGAGCAGACAAGCCTCTCAGGTTGGTGAGAACTGGTCAGCACCGATCTTCTGTGTGGGAATCTCTCCACTTTGCTCTCTGCACCCCTGTTGCTGCACTCTCCTCTGTGGCTCTGAAGCTCCCCCACCCCCCACCCACCTGCAATCTCTGCCAGTGAAGGGGATTTCTAGTGTGTGCAAGCTTTTCCTCCTTCACAGCTCCCTCTCAGATGTGCAAGTCCTGTCCCTATTCTTTTGTCTTTGTTTTTTTTTCTTTTTCTTTTGCCCTACCCAGCTACATGAGGAGTTTCTTGTCTTTTGGGTAGTCTGAGGTCTTCAGCCAGTGCTCGGTAGGTGTTCTGTAGGAGCTGTTCCATGTGTAGATGTATTTTTGATATATTTGTGGGGAGGAAGGTGATCTCCATGTCTTATTCCTCTGCCATCTTGAAGCTATCCTCCTTGGATCTATTCTTTTGTCCCCATTTTATTATTCACTTCATCCAGAAAAGGATCCTTAGAAATAACAGGCAATGTAGGGTGGAAATAGAAACATATGGTTACATGGAAAGCAAGAGCAGAAAGTGCTTTAAGAAAGACAAAAATCAATTATGTCAAGTGATGCTGAGATGATTGAGTAAAACAGATCCTTCCCATTCTCCATCCTGTATTGCAAGGGCTAAGAGTCCTTTCCTCAGATTCCTTTCTGGCTAAGGTACTAGACACAATTTAGTTTCTGCCATTGAGATGCATTCATGCAAGATTTGAAGGGTAGGGATAGAAAAGAGTCATCCTTCCACAGCTCTTAAACAAGTTCTAAAAGACATGAGTGGGTGTGGGAGGTAGACTTCATGTTCCAGTATCTAGTTTCAGTGTCATAAATGAGGTAGCAACACTGATAGCAACAATGGCAGCTTCCTGACTTCTATATTAAATGATTTGGTCTTTAAATGAAAGTAATTTGGTTTTTAAATCATAGGTTTAGTGTTTTTTAAACTGTTCTTTACCAAACAATTCTAATGACATCTGACCACCAAGTTCTCTGAATTAAACTCCTCTCTGTTTAAAATACCTAGAACTTTGCCTGAGAGAGTATTTGGTAACCAGAGAGGTTGTAGTATTTGGTAACCAGAGAGGTAACTTTTCTAAGCCAATCACAGAATTGGCTTATCTGACTCCATTGTTTTAGAAGTTTGAAAATAGGATACTATTAGTCCATAGATGTGTGCCAAAATATTTACATACATTATTATCGTGTAATTCCCTGGAATTATATGATCATTGAAGGTAACCTCTGGCAGACCAACTGGCTATTGTGACTAATTTTTATGACAAGACTTAGCAATACAAATGATGTGCTAGTTATTCTGATAGAAGTAGAAATTTTTAATTAAAAAAGTAAGTTTAGGGTTTTAAATTCTCAGCTTAAGTAATAATGAAAAACAAGAAAGCTCCCATGTTTATCTTAAAAGAATCTCATATCTCTTGCAGATGCAAGGTTGGGTTGCCAAACCTGAAAAGCAGAGCAGAAATTTCTCATTCAATTTGCTAATTATAACATATACAGATTTATCAGCCCCTGAGATCTCATAAAATTTAAAGGATTGACTAAGTCTCTGAAAAGTGGAATGATAATAATTCTATTTGGATGAATTATGATGAATCTAAGGACTTTAACCCACAAAAAACAAAAAAATTCTCCTAAAGAGCAGAAAAATGTCTCTTCTCCTGCCTACTGACAGAAGTCCTGCCTTGCCTGGTGATTTGAAATGACCTCACCTGAGGTAACGTGCAATTACCTTGCACGTAGATAGCAGTTGTCCTATTCTCCACCCCTGTCATCCCACTTGTCTTTGGGATTGTAAGTGAATTAAGATCCAACATCTTCAAAGTAGCAAGTATAAATTCTGATCTGGGAGAAAATAGTTTATACCATAAGAGTTAAATGATATTGCTGATTTATATAGACAAATACCTGGGTATTATATGAAGAAATAGATTCAATGAGTTTCATTACTTGAGATAATATGACTATAAAAAAGTGAAATCCTTCTCCAAATATTGGTTCATAAGCAATTCATCTGTGACTTATATTGTAGCACATCAATCTCCATGACAATTAAGATTCTCCAGCCATATGCTGAAATCTATAAGGGAAGAATCTAGGAGAAAATCATGCAGCTTACCTAAAAACATAATTTTAAATAAAATATCATGTTTTTCTTTGTTGTGTGAAAGCTATTAAATTTAATTAGGTCTCATTTGTTTATATTTGCTGCAGTTAGGTCTTTAATGCATTTTGAGTTTATTTTTGTATATGGTGTTAGAGAATGTTCTAATTTCATTCTTTTACATGTAGCTGTCCAGTTTACCCAGCACCACTTATTGAAGAGACTCTCTTTTCTCCATTGTATATTCTTGCCTCCTTTGTGTAGATTAATTGACCATAGATGTACAGGTTTATTTCTGGACTTTCTATCTTGTTGCATTGATCAGTGTGTCTGTTTTTGTACCAGTACCATATTGTTTTGATGACTGTAGCTTTGTATTATATGACCTGAACACAGACGGCGTGATTCCTCCAGCTCTGTTCTTCTTTATCAAGATTGTTTTAGCTATTTGTGTCTTTTGTATTTTCATACAGATTTTAAATATTTTTGTTCCAGCACTGTGAAAAATACCATTGGTAATTTGATACAGATTTCATTGAATCTGTAGATTGCCTTGGGTTGTATGGTCATTTTAACAATGTTTATTCTTCCAATCATAGAACACAGTATATCTTTCCATCTGTTTGTGTTGTCTTCAATTTCTTTCATCAGCATCTTACAGTTTTTAGAGTACAGGTGTTTTTGCCTCCTTGGGTAGGTTTATTCCTATTTTATTCTTTTTGATGGGATGGTAAATGGGATTATTTCCTTAATTTCTTTTCCTGATACTTTGTTGTTATCATATAGAAATACAACAGATTTCTCTGTATTGATTTTGTATCCTGCAACTTTACCCAATTTTTGATGAGCTCTAGTAGTTTTCTGGTAGCAACCTTAGGATTTTCTGTGGATAGGAGTATCATGTCATCTGCAAACAGTGACAGTTTTACTTCTTCCTTTCCAAAATGGGTTCCTTTTACTTATTTTTCCTCTCTGATTGCTGTGGCTCTGACTTCTAAAACTGTGCTGAAAAACAAAAGTGTTGAGAATGGGCATCATTGGTTTGTGATCTTAGAGGGAAAGCTTTCAGCTTTTCACCATTGAGTATGATGTTAGTTCTGGTTTTGTCAGAAATCTGGCCTTTATTATGCTGAGGTATGTTTCCTATATGCTCATTATCTGAAGAGTTTTTTTTTATCATGAATGGATGTTGAATTTTATCAAAAGATTTTTCTGCATCTATTGAGATGATCATATGTTTTTAAGCTTCAATTTGTTAATATTGTGTATCACATGGATTTATTTGAGGATATTGAAAAATCCTTGCAACCCAGGAATAAATCCCATTTGATCATGGTGGGTAGTCCTTTTAATATATTGTTACATTCTCTTTACTAGTATTTTGGTGAGGATTTTTTCCATCTATGTTCATCAGTGATTTACTTTTTTTGTAATTTTCTTTTTTTATGATATCTTTATCTGGTTTTAGTATCAGGGTGATGGCCTCATAGAATGAGTTTTGAAGTGTTTCTTCCTCTGCAATTTTTTGGAAATGTTTCAGAAAGATAGGTGTTAACTCTTCTCTAAATTTTTGGTAGAATTCACCTGTGAAGCCAACTGGTCCTGCACTTTTGTTTGTTCAGAGTTTTTAAATTACTGATTCAATTTAAATATTGGTAATTTGTCTGTTCATATTTTCTACTTCTTTCTGATTCAGTCTTGGGAGATTATACTTTTCTAAGTATTTGTCCATTTCTTTTAGGTTGTCCATGCTATTTGTGTTCAGTTGCTCATAGTAGTCTCTTATGATCCTTTGTATTTCTGTGGTGTCTTTAACTTCTCCTTTTTCATTTATGATTTTGTTGAATTTGGCCCTCTCCCTTTATTTCTTGATGAGTCTTGCTAAAGGTTTATCAATTTTGTTTACCTTTTCAAACAACCACCTTTTTGTTTCATTGATTTTTTCTATTGTCTTTTAATCTCTATTTCACTTATTTCTACTCTGATCTTTATGACTTCTTTCCTTCTACTAATTTTGGGTTTTGTTTGTTCTTCTTTCCCTAGTTGCTTTAGGTGTAATGTTAGGTTGTTTATTTGAGATTTTTCTTGTTTACTTAGGTAAGCTTGTATTTCCATAAACTCCCCTCTTAGAACTACTTTTGCCACATCCCATAAATTTTGGATTGTTGAGTTTTCATTTTCATTTGTCTCTAGGTATTTTTTTTCTTTTTCTTTTTAGAAGAAATCTCACATTTAATTCTGATCAAGCTAAAGTGACATCTACATAAATGAACATGCTTCTGAATGGAAATAGAATAACTGCTAGCTCATTTTTCTTAAAGAATGTTTTCTAAACAATCCACCAGTCCATCAATAACCAAAAGCCCAAATCCTGGATGTACATACTGCTGTATTCATTATATAGAATATTTACTAGCTTTCTATCTTGACCACACACACCTTCTTGTTTTTTAACAGAAGTCATGTCCAACGGCCAAAAAATTTTATTAAACTGTATATCTTTAACTTGCAGAGGCCTTAAGGATAGATGGGAAGCTTCAGACTTCTGACCCCCAGTCCACATCCCTGCATTCCCAGGCATGAGGGCAGATCCTGGGACTCCTCACAAGGCTCCTCCAGCCCTGGCCTAGGTGAAGTGTGGGTGGTGGAGGTAAGGAGGGTGGTGGAGGCTCTGAAGTCTCGTCTGCAAAGGGAATGGCCAGCAGGACTGAGGGACACTGGGCTCTGCACTGAGCCACAAGCACTGACCTTCCAGCCCTGGGGAGGGGGGCCAGAAGTAGCAGAAGCATTTTCTTGCTGCTTCTGGCAAGGTGAGGTGATATTGAGGAGGGCTTTTAGCTTCTTCCTCCAAATCTGGGTCTCTAACCCTCGAAACTGCAGCTGGTTCCAAAGATACTGACTTCCTAGTCAAAGGGAAATCAACCCAGGACTCACAGGCTGTCTTCCTCCTCTCTCCATAGAGGCTGCACTGCACTCCAACTCCCTCCTTTCAGGTCCCAAAGGAGAGGCAAAGACTGTGGATACTTCCAAATGTTGGTGGTGTACATTGTGAAGGATACAGGTAGAAAGCACAACTGACCCACTAAACATTCTTATTCTCAGAAACTAAGCATTTGAGAGAAAGTTGCCTGGGGGTCTTGAAACTGTCATGGACAACACTACGAGCTAAACCATTCTCTTCCCATTAATGTTTCTGTCTTCAGCCCCAGGTACCAGTGGTTGTTCTTCTCTGGCTGCCCATACACAATGTCAACAAAGAACTCGGGTTCATCTTCCGCCTTTTTAGTTTTCTCTTTGGTTTCTTCAATGATCCATTGGTTGTTTAGTAGCATATTGTCTAGCCTTCACGTGTTTGTTTTTTTTGCGGTTTTTTCTTGTACTTGGTTTCTAGTCTCATAGCACTGTGGTAAGAAAAGATGCTTGGTAGGATTTCAAGTTTCTTAAATTTAGTAAGGCTTGTTTTGTAGCCTAGCATGTGGTCTACATACAGAATGGGAGAACACATTTGTAAACAATGAGATGGACAAGGGCTTGATTTCCAAAATATACAAACTGCATATACAGTTCAATTAAAAACAAAAAGAACAAACAACCCAATCAAAAAATGGGCAGAATAAAATAGACATTTCTCCAAAGAAGATATACAGATGGCAAGCAGGCACATAAAAAGACGCTCAACATCACTAATTATTAGAGAAATGCAAATCAAACTACAAAGTGGTACAACCTCACACCAGTCAGAACGGCTGTCATCAAAAAGTCTACAAATAATAAATGCTGAAGAGGGTGTGGAGAAAAGGGAACCTTCCTATACTGTTGGTGAGAATGTAAATTGGTACAGTCACTGTGGAGAACAGTATGGAGGTTTCTTAAAAAACTAAAAATAGAGTTACCATATGATCCAGCAATCCTACTCTTGGGCATGCATCTGGAAAAGATGAAAACTCTAATTCAGAAAGATACATGCACCCAAATATTCATAGCAGCACTATTTACAATAGCCAAGACATGGAAGTGACCTGAATGTCCATTAACAGATGAATGGATAAAGAAAATGTGATATATATATATATATATATATATATATATATATATATATACACACACACACACACACATACACACACACACACACACACACACACGCACACTGGAATATTAGCCATAAAAAAGAATGAACCAATGTCATTTGCAACAGCATGGATGGACTTAGAGATTATCATACTAAGTGAAGTAAGTCAGACAAAGAAAGACAAATATCATATGGTACTGCTTATATGTGGAATATAATAAAATGATACAAATGAAAGTATTTAGGAAACAGAAAAAGACTCACAGACATAGAAAAAAAACTAATGGTTACCAAAGGGGAAAGGTGGGGTGGAGGGATAAACTGAGAAGTTGAGATTAACAGATACACACTACTATATATAAAACAGATAAGCATCAAGGACCTACTGTATAGTACAGGGAACTGTATTCAATATCTTGAAACAACCTACAACAGAAAAGAATCTGAAAAAGAATATATATATATATATAAAACATTGAATCACTTTTCTGTATACCTGAAACATTGTAAGTCAACTATACTGCAATAAAATAAATTTTAAAAAAACATTAAATTAAAAAATTATTAGTGGATAATGCTTAGGAAATAAAGTCATTAAATGTCATACTATGTAGAAGTCATTCTAATTTTTCATGATTATTTTATTAAAACATCAAATATATTAGAATTAATTTAATAAAATTGCATTTTGTGAATTGAGTAATCATTTGATTTTGAGAGCAGGAATAAAAGATGATGGAGTAGGAGGCAAGGTATATTACACTGAAAAAATATCAGGCTTCCTTTTTTTAATTAATTAATTAATTTTTGGCTGTGTGGGGTCACAGACATATGCTCTTAAAATCAGAGCCAAGAGAACTTTTCAAGCCTTCTACACTTAGAACATTTTGTAAGCACTAGAGTTTTCTCTAGGCAGTTAAAAATTCAGGGTATTACTTTTTCTGAAACAATTAGAATTTTTCCTGCTTCTTTGGACAAGTCTTTCCCCCAAGGGTTACCTGTAACTGATGATCAAGGCAGGTGTTTATAGCTGTGTAGTCCAGATCTTCTCACTCTGTTCCCCTAGACAAGTAGACCTGATGTGCTGTTTATAAAAAATGAATTTGTTGAAACTTTTTATTAAGGAGAGGATACTTTGGTAATATGCATAATCTCACTTTACATGAATTTTTTGGAGCTTATTCTATTTTATATTGCATTTAAAACAAATTGGTGTCATATCAGTGTAAAATAAATTAACAAAATATTTGTCAAACATTGTTTTATTTTATGTACTATAAACAAAATATGTCACTGATACTTTTATGTTTCTAGTGCCTGAGGACAATTCATTTAGAAAAGGAAAGAAGAAGTGCACTGGAACAAAATGCAAGTTATTAAATATTCAATAACAGTTGGCACAGGCACAATTAGACAAGGAGCATCCAGTGAAATAAAAACTGTTTTATGCTTCGAAAAAAACAAATTTCGATAGATAGGTTAGTGGTCAAATTATTCAGGCTACAATTACAGCAAGAGTAATATGATACTGTTTAAAAGTTCATAAAGCTGCACTTAGGATGTTTAAATCAAAGAGAAAATGACCAAGCAAACTTAATTGGTCTATATTTAGCTTTCTCATTGCAAGTATAGAATTCTTTACTAATGTTGTTTTTATTTTTTTTGTTATTTATTTATTTATTTATTTATTTATTTATTTATTTATTTATTTATTTATTTTGCAGTACACAGGCCTCTCACTGTTGTGGTCTCTCCCGTTGTGGAGCACAGGCTCTGGACGCACAGGCTCAGCAGCCATGGCTCATGGGCCTAGCTTCTCTGAGGCATGTGGGATCTTCCCGGACCGGGGCACGAACCCGTGTCCCCTATATCGGCAGGCAGACTCTCAACCACTTTGCCACCAGGGAAGGTGTGCCTACACTATCTGAATAAAAAAATAATGGTCTAGTGATGCGATTCACAAAAATATTGAGCTAGTATTAACCTAATCAAAATGCGCTGTAAAACCTTAAGACAGAGACATGTCAAATGACTCCTTATCCTTATTATTAGCTTATGCTCATATTGAAATAGCCAGCTAGCTAATAACTTTGATGGCACACAATATTTTTTTCATGAAACATAGAGTATATTGTTAATATTATTCCCCCCCTCACCACCACCTTTAAGTATTAGAGTTTGGTCAGGAAAACAGAGTCACTACAAATGTTGTAGAAAAAGGAGATTTCATTAAGGAATTAGAATTTATTTGAATGTGGATAAAGATGGAGCGATGGATGTCTAGAAGTGGGAATCACTGAACCAGAAAAATAGTCACTGGCAAAGCCATGCAAAACACTGGTGTGGGTAGACAAAATACAGCATGAAGGAAAATCCAAAAAACCATTCAGATCTAGACACTGCAGTGCTAAGCCATAACAAGTTTGCTTATAGAGAGCTGTAGAAACTACCACCTGTGTGGAATCTTTGCCTGGAAATTGCTGCCTGTGTGGCAACATCTATTTCAGTGGGAATGGCTGCTTCTTCAGGACCCCAGCCAAGCACCTGGGGGTGAGTTTGGGACTGCTATTGATAAGCAAGGCTAGCAGCCAGAAATTTATGTGGGACTGAGGCAGGAAGGGAATAAGAAAAAGCTGGGGCTCGAGAGGGAACACTTCGCTGTCCATGGTTATTTATGACCTTTGTAGAGAAACTCTGTGAGAAAGATGGCCTCTCTTCCCTTATTCCTTCTGAAATATGCATGAGTTTCTGTAATTAGCTAACTCTAATCTGGACTCTATATTATAGAGGATTCTGGTAAAAATAAGTTCCCAGCCTTAGACACAAAGTTATTCACAATATTTCTTTATTCTTCATTTTCTTTTTACCATCTGTTGGATCTTTACCCCTTCAATCCTGCTACTGGTTTCACTAATTATTCCTCTTGTTATGTCATTTAAAAATTTTTAATTGGCTCTTTCATTCTGACATCTTAATTTTGAGGTTTAGACCATTATTTTAAAAACTTTCTTTTTTTTCTAATATTAGCTTTAAATCTAGGTATTTCCATGTTAGCACAGCTTTAGTTATATCCCACAAAGTTCGGTATGTTGTCTCCTTAATATCATTCATCTAAAGTTTCATTGTGATATCTTTTTTGACCTATGGGTTATCTTGAAGTGGTATATTGCTTAATTTACAAATATTTGGTAATTTGGTAAATATTGCTTTGTCACTGACTTTTAATAGTTAAAAGTTTACATATAATTTAAATGTTTTCAATTATAGTACATAATTTATGGACCAGTATATGACCTATATCATGTGTGTTATATGTGAATTTGAAAATAATGTGTTTTCTTCAGTTGTTAGAAGTTTTGATTTATAAATTAAAGATGAAATAAGCTTATATTGCTGTCTAAATCTTCTCTGTATTTATTAAATTTTTGTCTACCCCTTATTTTTTGGATGAATTAACAAATTTTTCAAATTAATATAGAGTGGCAAAGGACTTAAGATAGCTAAACCAAGTATGAAAGTGAAGAAGAAAGCTAGAAGACTTACCATACAAGATTTCAAGAACTAAAACTACATGAATCCAGTGTGATAGTTGCTTAATGATTGAAATATAAATCAGTGGAACAGAATAGACAGTCCATAAATATATCTACACTTATATGGTTAATTGATTTTTCACAGATGTGCCAAAGCAATTAAATAGAAAGATAGTATTTTCAAAAAATATTGCTGAAACAAGTAGATATCTGTATATAGAGAAAAAAAGGAACCTCAAGGTTTACTTTCCATATACACATAAATTAGTTTAAAATGGATCATGGTTCTTAATACATAAACAAACCACTGAATTTCAGAGGAAAACATGAGAAATTTTTGTCATATTAGACTGCTTTCCCAAAAACTACATCAAAAGTAAAAATTATACCTGAAATTAATTGATAAAATGAACATCATTAAAATTAAAACCTTTTGGCTTCCTGGAAAAGATGGCAGAGTAGAAGGACCTTGAGTGCACCTCCTCTTGCAAACACACCAAAATCACAACTAAATGCTGAACAACCATCAATTAAAAAGACTGGAACCTACCAAAAAAGATATTCTGCACCCAAAGACATAAAGAAGAAACCAAAACAAGATGGTAGGAGGAGTGCACCAAGAACAGGCCAATTATAATTACTGAAATTAAATGTGTGATTAAAAACTCCCAACAAACAAAAACAAGGACCAGATAGCTTCACAGGTGAATTCTATCAAACATTTAGAGGAGAGTTAACACCTATCCTTCTGAAACAATTACAAAAATTTGCAGAGTAAGAAACACTTCAAAACTCATTCTATGAGGCCACCATCACCCTGATACCAAAACCAGACAGACACCACAAAAAAAAAAAAAGATAGAAAATTACAGGTCAATATCACTGATGAACATAAATGCAAAAATCCTTAATAAAATACTAGCAAACTGAATCCAACAATACATTAAAAGGATCATACACTATGATCAAGTGGGATTTATCCCAAGAATACAAGGATTTTTCAATATCCAAAAATCATTCAGTGTGATATACCACATGAACAAATTGAAGAATAAAAACCATATGATCATCTCAATAGATTCAGAAAAATCTTTTGATAAAATTCAACATCAATTCATGATCAAAACTCTCCAGAAAGTGGGCATAGAGGGAACCTACCTCAACATAATAAAGGCCATATATGACAAACCCACAGCTAACATCATACTCAATGGTGAAAAGCTGAAAGCATTTCCTCTAAGATCAGAAACAAGACAAGGATGCCCACTCTCACCACTGTTTTTCAACATAGTTTTGGAAATCTTAGCCATAGTAATTAGAGAGGAAAAAGAAATAAAAGGAATCCAAATTTTAAGGGGAAAAGTAAAATTGTCATTGTTTGCAGATGACATGATACTATACATAGAAAATCCTAAAGACACTACCATAACTACTAGAGCTTATCAATGAATTCACTAATGTTGAAGGATACAAAATTAATATGCAGAAATCTATTGCATTTCAATACACTAACAATGAAAGATCGAAAAGAGAAATTAAAGAAACAATCCCATTCACCATCATATAAAAAAGAATAAAATAGTTAGGAATAAACCTACCTAAGGAGGTGAAAGACCTGTACTCTAAAAACTATAAGATGTTGATGAAAGAAATCAAAGATGACACAAATAGGTGGAAAGATATACTCTCTTCTTGGATTCAAAGAATCAATATTGTCAAAATGACTATATTACCAAAGGCAATCTACAGATTCAATGCAATCCCTATCAAATTACCAATGATATTTTTCACAGAACTAGATCAAAAAATTTTAAATTTGTATGGAAACACAAAAGATGCCATGTAGCCAAAACAATCTTGAGAAAGAAAAATGGAGCTGGGGAAATCAGGCTCCCTGACTTCAGAACATACTACAAAGCTACAGTAAGTCAAATGGTATGGTACTGTCACAAATACAGGCATATAGATCAATGGAACAGAATAGAAAGCCCACAAACAAACCCACACACCTATAGCTAATTAATCTACACAAAGGAAGCAAGAGTATACAATGGAGACAAGATTGTTTCTTCAATAAGTGGTGTTTTGAAGACTGAAAAGCTACATGTAAAATAAATAAAACTAGAACATTCTGTAATACTATATACAAAAATAAACTCAAAATGAATTAAAGACTTAAATGTAAGACTGGATACTATAAAACTCTTAGAGGAAAACAGGCAGGGCACCCTTTGATATAAATCATAACAGTATCTTTTTGGATTTGTCTCCTAGAGTAATGGAAATAAAACCAAAAATAAACAAATGGGACCTAATTAAACTTAAAATCTTTTGCAGAGCAAAGGAAAACTTCAACCAAGTGAAAAGACAATCTACAAAATGGGAGAAAATATTTGTAAATGATGCAACTGACAAGGGCTTATTCTACAAAATATACAAACAGCACATACAACTGGATATCAAAAAAACAAACAGCCCAATCAAAAAATGGGCAGAAGATCTAAACAGACATTTCTCCAAAGAAGACATACAAAGAAACCTAAAGGCACATGAAAAGATGCTCAACAGCACTAATTATTAGAGAAATACAAATCAAAACAACAATGCGTAATCACCTCACACCAGTCAGAATGGCCATCATCAAAAAGTCTACAAATAATAAATGCTAGAGAGGGTATGGTGAAAAATGAACCCTCTTATACTTTGTTGAGAATGTAAATTTGTGCAGCCACTATGGAGAATGGTATGGAAGTTCCTTAAAAAAGTAAACATAGAGCTACCATATGATCCTACAGTCCCAATCCTGGACATATATCTGGAGAAAACTATAATTAGAAAATACACATGCACCCCAATGTTAATTGCAACACTATTTACAATAGCCAGACATGTAAGCAACCTAAGTGTCCATCGACAGATGAATGAAGAAAGAAGATGTGGTGTACATATATATTACTCAGCCATATAAAATGAAAAAAATGCCATTGCAGCAACATGGATGGACCTACAGATTATCAGACTAAGTGAAGGAAGCAAGACAAAGACAACTATCATATGATATCTCTTATATATGGGATCTAAAAAATGATCCAAATGAACTTATATGCAACACAGAAATAGACCTACAGACTTAGAAAACAATCTTATGGTTACCAAAGTGGAAAGGGGAGTTGGGGTAGGAATAAATTACAGGTTTGGAATTAACATATCACATTACTATATACAAAATAAATAACCAACAAGGACCTACTGTATAACTTAGGTAACTGGCTCAATATTTCATAATAACCTATAAGGGAAAATAATCAGAAAAAAGTATATGTAACTATATACGTGAGTATAACTGAATCACTTTGCCATGTACCTGAAACTAACACAATGTTGTAAATTAACTCTACTTCAATTAAAAAATTAAACATTTTACTCTTTACAGGTTATTTAATATAAGAAAATTGCAAGTCACAAACTATGAAAATAATTTGTAAAACAAATGTCTATCAAAGATCTTGTATCCAAAATGTATAAAGCACTTCTATAATAAGAAAATATTAGCCAACAAAAATATTGGCAAACTACACAGACATCTCAAAAAAGAAGATACATGACTGTGTAATATACCAAAAAGAAGCTTGCATCATCACTGGTTATCATAGAAATACAAATCGAACCTACAATAGACCTACACACACACACACACAAGTGAGTGTGCAAACAGCAAAAGTAAAAATGACTGACACAATGTAGTATTGGCAAGGATGTGGAGCCACTGCATCCCTCATTCCTTGCTCATGGGAATTCAAACTGTTAGAGCCACTTTGAAAAAGAGTATGGCATACATTTAACATAAAACACAATCATTCCGAAGAGAGACCTTCAATATGGTGGAGGAGTAAAACATGGAGATCACCTTCCTCCTCATAGATACATCAGAAATACATCTACATGTGAAACAACTCCTACAGAACACCTACTGAACACTGGCAAAAGACCTCAGACTTCCCAAAAGGCAAGAAACTCCACATGTACCTGGGTAGGGTAAAAGAAAAAACAGAGACAAAAGAATAGGGATGGGACCTGCACCTCTGGGAGAGGGTTGTGAAGGAGGGAAAGTTTCCACACACTAGGAAACCCCTTCACTGGTGGAGATGGGAGGTGGTAGGGGTGAAGCTCTGGAGCCACAGAGGAGAGCACAGTAACAGGGGTGCAGAGGGCAAAGCGGAGAGATTCCCACACAGAGGATTGGTGCTGACCATCACTCACCAGCCTGAGAGGCTTGTCTGCTCACCCATCAGGGCAGGTGGGGGCTGGGAGCTGAGGCTACAGCTTCAGAGGTCAGGAAGAGGACTGGGGTTGGCAGCATGAACACAGCCTGAAGGGGGCTAGTGCACCACAGCTAGCTGGGAGGGAGTCCGTGAAAACGTCCGGAACTGCCTGAGAGGCAATAGACCACTGTTTCGGGGTGTGCGAGGAGAGGGAATTCAAAGCACTGCCTAAACGGGTTCCAGAGATGGGTGGGAGCTGCGGCTATCAGCATGGACACAAGAGAAGGTCATGAAACACTAAGGCTCCTGCTGCAGCCACCAAGAAGCCTGTGTGCAAGCACAGGTCACTAGCCACAACTCCCCTCCTGGGATCCTGTGCAGCCCACCACTACCAGAATCCCATGATACAGGGACAATTTCCCTGGGAGAACACCTGGCATGTCTCAGGCTGTTGCAACGTCAAGCTGGCCTCTGCCACTGCAGGCTTGCCCTGCATTCTGTACCCCTTCCTGCCCCTGGCCTGAGAGAGCCAGAGCCCCCTAATCAGCTGCTACTTTAACCCCATCCTGTAGGAGAGAAGAACAGGCACCCTGAGGTGACCTACACTCAGAGGTGGGGCCCAATCCAAAACTGAACCCCAGAAGCTGTGTGAACAAAGAAGAGAAAGGAAAATTTCTCCCAGCAGCCTCAGCAGCAGCAGATTAAATATCCACAATCAACTTGATGTACCCTGTATTTGTGGAATACCTAAATAGACAATGAATCATCTAAAAAATGGGGCAGTGGACTTTGGAAGCAACTGTAGTCTTGGGGTTTGCTTTCTGCATCTAATTTGTTTCTGGTTTTATGTTTATCTTAGTTTAGTATTTAGAGTTTATTATCATTGGTAGATTTGTTTTTTGATTTGATTGCTCTCTCAATTTTATATATATTTCCTTTTACTCTTTCTGTGAGTGTGTATGTGTATGTGTATGCTTCTTTGTGTGACTTTGTCTGTATAGCTTTGCTTTCACCATTTGTCCTATGTTTCTGTCTTTCCATTTTTTTTTTTTTACTACAGTTTTTAGTGCATGTTATCATTGGTGGATTTGTTTATTGGTTTGGTTGCTCTCTTCTTTCTTTCTTTCTTTCTTTTTTATGACTATTTAATTTTTTTATTTTGAATAATATTTTTATTTTAATAACATTATTTTATTTTCTTCTTTCTTTCTTCCTTCCTTCCTTCAATCCTTCTTTCCTTCCTTCCTTCCTTCCTTTTCTTTTCTTTTCTTTTCTTTTCTTTTCTTT
>NW_020837945.1:50490008-50562628 GCF_003676395.1 Aethalodelphis obliquidens
TTCTTTCTTTCTTTCTTTCTTTCTTTCTCTCCCTTTTCTTCTGAGCCCTGTGGCTGACAGGGTCTTGGTGCCCCAGCCAGGTGTCAGGCCTGTTCCTCTGAGGTGAGAGAGCTAAGTACAGGACATTGGTACACCAGAGACCTCAGAGCTCCATGTAATATCAAACAGCGAAAGCTCTCCCAGAGATCTCCATCTCAACGCTAAGACCCAGCTCCACTCAACGACCAGAAAGCTACAGTGCTGGACACCTGATGCCAAACAATTAGCAAGACAGGAACACAACCCCACCCATTAGAAGAAAGGCTGCCTAAAATCATAATAAGGTCAGAGACACCACAAAACTCCACCAGAGGTGGTCCTGCCCACCAGAAAGACAAGATCCAGCCTCATCCAAAAGAACACAGGCATCAGTCCCCTCCACCAGGAAGTCTACACAACCCACTGAACCAACCTTAGCCACTGGGGGCAGACAACAAAAACAACAGGAACTACGAACCTGGAGGCGGCAAAAAGAAGAACCCAAACACAGTAAGTGAAGCAAAATGAGAAGAAAGAGAAACACACAGCAGATGAAGGAGCAAGGTAAAAACCCACCAGACAAAACAAATGAAGAGGAAACAGGCAGTCTACCTGAAAAACAATTCAGAATAATGATAGTAAAGATGATCCAAAATCTTGGAAATAGAATGGAAAAAATACAAGAAAGGTTTAACAAGGACAAGGAAGAACTAAAGAGAAAACAAACAATGATGAACAACATAGTAAGTGAAATTAAAAATTCTCTAGAAGGATTGAATAGCAGAATAACAGAGGCAGAAGAACAAATAAGTGACCTGGAAGATAAAATAGTAGAAATAACTACTGCAGAGCAGAATAAAGAAAAAAGAATGAAAAGACTTGAGGACAGTCTCAAAGACCTCTTGGACAGCATTAAATGCACCAACATTCAAATTATAGGTGTCCCAGAAGCAGAAGAAGAAGAGAAAAAGAAAGGGACAGAGAAAATATTTGAAGAGATCATAGTTGAAAACTTCCCTGATATGGGAAAGGAAATAGTCAATGAAGTCCAAGAAGTGCAGAGAGTCCCATGCAGGATAAATCCAAGGAGAAACACATCAAGACACATATTACTCAAACTATCAAAAATTAAATACAAAGAAAAAATATTAAAAGCAGCAAGGGAAAAACAACAAATAACATACAGGGGAATCACCATAAGGTTAATGGCAGATCTTTCAGCAGAAACTCTGCAAGCCAGAAAGGCGTGGCAGGCCATATTTAAAGTGATGAAAGGGAAAAACCGAGAACCAAGATTACTCTACACAGCAAGGATCTCATTCAGATCTGACAGAGAAATTAAAACCTTTATAGAAAAACAAAAGCTAAGAGAATTCAGCAATACAAAACCAGCTTTACAACAAATGCTAAAGGAACTTCTCTAGGGAGGAAACACAAGAGAAGGAAAAGAACTACAAAAAATACCCCAAAATAATTTTTAAAATGGTAACAGGAGCATACATATCGATAATTACCTTAAATGTAAATGGATTAAATGCTCCAACCAAAAGACATAGACTGTCTAAATGGACAAAATAATAACACCCATATATATGCAGTCTACAAGAGACCCACTTCAGACCTAGGGACACATACAGACTGAAAGTGAAGGGATGGTAAAAGATATTCCATGCAAATGGAATTCAAAAGAAAGCTGGAGTAGCAATTCTCATATCAGACAAAATAGACTTTAAAATAAAGACTATTACAAGAGACAAAGAAGGACACTACATAATGATCAAGGGATCAAACCAAGAGGAAGATATAACACTTGTAAATATTTAAGTACCCAACATAGGAGCACCTGAATACATAAGGCAAATGCTAATATCCATAGAAGGGGAAATTGACAGTAACACAATCATAGTACGGGACTTTAACACCCCACTTTCAACAATGCACAGATCATCCAAAATGAAGATAAATAAGGAAACACAAGCCTTAAATGATACATTAACAAGATGTTCTTCATTGATATTTATAGGATATTCCATTCAGAAACAACAGAATACACTTTCTTCTCAAGTGCTCGTGGAACATTCTCCAGGACAGATCATATCTTGGGTCACAAATCAAGGCTTGGTAAATTTAAGAAATTTGAAATCATATCAAGTATCTTCTCCAACCACAATGCTATGAGACTATATATCAATTACAGGAAAAAATCTGTAAAAAATATAAACACATGGAGGCTAAACAATACACAACAAAATGACCAAAAGATAATTGAAGAAATCAAAGAGGAAATAAAAAAATACCAAGAAACAAATGACCATGAAAACACGATGTCCCAAAACCTATGGGATGCAGCAAAAGCGTTGTACGAGGGAAGTTTATAGCAATACAGTCCTACCTCAAGAAACAAGAAACATCTCAAATAAACAACCTAACCTTACACCTAAAGAAATACGAGAAAGAGGGACGAAACAACCCCAAAGTTAGCAGAAGGGAATAAATCATAAAGATTAGATCAGAAATAAATGAAAAAAAATGAAGGAAACAATAGGTAAGATCAATAAAACTGAAAGCTGGTTCTTTAAGAAAGTAAACAAATTTGATAAACCATTAGCCAGACTCATCAAGAAAAATAAGGGAAGACTCAAATCAATAGAGTTAGAAATGAAACCAGACAAGTAACAAATGACACTGCAGAAATACAAAACATCATGAGAAATTAACACAAGCAACTGTATGCCAATAAAATGGACAACCTGGAAGAAATGGACAAATCCTTAGAAAAGCACAACCTTCCGAGACTGAACCAGGAAGAAATAGAAAATATAAATAGACCAAGCACAAGCACTGAAATTGAGACTGTGATTAAAAATTTCCAGCAAACAAAAGCCCAGGACCAGATGGCTTCACAGGCGAATTCTATCAAACATTTAGAGAAGAGCTTACACCTATCCTTGTCAAACTCTTCCAAAATATAGCAGAGGGAGAATCACTCCCAAACTCATTCTACAAGGCCACCATCGCCCTTATTCCAAACCAGACAAAGATGTCACTGAGAAATGAAACTACAGACCAATACTTCTGATGAACATAGATGCAAAAATCCTCAACAAAATATAGCCAAGAGAATCCAACAGCACATTAAAAGGATCATACAACATGGTCAAGTGGGGTTTATCCCAGGAATGCAAGGATTCTTCAATATACCCAAATCAATCACTGTGATATACCAAACTAACAAATTGAAGGATAAAAACCATATGATCATCTCAGTAGATGCAGGAAAATTTTTTGACAAAATTCAACACACATTTATGAGAAAAACCCTCCAGAAAGTAGGCATAGAGGGAACTTACTGCAACAAAATAAGGCAATATATGACACACTCAAATCCAGCATCGCTCTCAGTGGTGAAAAACTGAAACCATTTCCTCTAAATCAGGAACTAGACAAGGTTGTCCATTCTCAACACTACTATTCAACACAGTTTTGGAAGTTTTAGCCACAGCAATCAGAGAAGAAAAGAAATAAAAGGACTCCATATTGGAAAAGAAGAATTAAAGCTGTCACTGTTTGCAGATGACATGATACTATATATAGAGAATCCTAAATATGTTACCAGAAAATTGTTAGAGCTAATCAGTGAATTTGGTAAAGTCATAGGATACAAAATTAATGCACAGAAATCTCTTGCATTCCTATACACTAATGATGAAAAAACTGAAAGAGAAATTAAGGAAACATGCCCATTTACCATTTCAACAAAAAGAATAAAATACCTAAGAATAAACCTACCTAAGGAGACAAAAGACCTGTATGCAGAAACCTATAAGACACTGATGAAAGAATTAAATTAAAGATGATACAACAGATGGAGAGATATACCATGTTCTTGCATTGGAAGTATCAGCATTGTAAAAATGACTATACCACCCAAAGCAGTCTACAGATTAAATGAAATCCCTATCAAACTACCAATGGCATTTCTCACACAACTAGAACATAAAATTTCACAATTTGTAAGGAAACACAAAAGACCCCAAATAGCCAAAGCAATCTTAAGAAAGAAAAACGGAGCTGGAGGAATCAGGCTCCCTGACTTCAGACTATAACAGAAAGCTCCAGTAATCAAGACAGTATGGTATTGGCACAAAAACAGAAATACAGATCAATGGAACAGGATAGAAACTCCAGAGATAAACCCAGGCACATATGGTCAACTTATTTTTGAGAAAAGAGGCACGAATATACAATGGAGAAAAGACAGCCTGTTCAATAAGTGGTGCAGGACAGCTACATGTAAAAGAATGAAATTAGAACACTTCCTAACACCATACAGAAAAATAAACTCAAAATGGATTAAAGACCTAAATGTGAGGCCAGACACTATAAAACTCTTAGAGGAAAATATAGGAAGAACACTCTTTGACATCAATCACAGCAAGATCCGTTTTGACCCACCTCTTAGAGAAATGGAAATAAAAACAAAAATAAACAAATGGGACTTAATGAAACTCAAAAGCTTTTGCTCAGCGAAGGAAACCATAAACAAGACGAAAAGACAACCCTCAGAATGGGAGAAAATATTTGCAAACAAAGCAACTGATAAAGGATTAATCTCCGATATATACAGGCAGCTCATGCAGCTCAATATTAAAAAAAAAAAACCCAATCCAAAATTTGGGCAGAAGATCTGAATAGACATTTCTTCAAAGAAGATATACAGATTGCCAACAAACGCATGAAAGGATGCTCAACATCACTTATCAGTAGAGAAATGCAAATCAAAACTGCAATGAGGTATTACCTCACACAAGTTAGAATGGACATCATCAAAATATCTACAACAATAAATGCTGGGGAGGGTGTGGAGAAACAGGAACCCTTTGCACTGTTGGTGGGAAAGTAAATTGATACAGCCACTATGGAGAACAGTACGGAGGGTCCTTTAAAAACTAAAAATAGAACTACCATATGACACAGGAATCCCACTACTGGGCATATACCCTGAGAAAAATCATAATTCAAAAAGAATTATGTACCAAAATATTCATTGCAGCTCTACTTACAATAGCCAGGACACAGAAGCAACCTAAGTGTCCATCGACAGATGAATGAGTAAAGAAGATGTGGCACATATATACAATGGAATATTACCATCGATAAAGAGAAATGAAATTGAATTATCTGTAGTGAGGTGGATGGACCTAGAGATTGTCAAATAGAGTGAAGTATGTCAGAAAGAGAAAAACAAATACCATATGCTAACACATATATGTGGAATGTAAAAAAAAAAAAAAAAGGTCTGAATAACCTAGGGGCTGGACAGGAATAAAGATGCAAACCTAAAGAGTGGACTTGAAGACACAGTGAGGGGGAAGGATAAGCTGGGACTAAGTGAGAGTGTGGCATGGCCATATATACACTACAAAATGTAAAATAGATACCTAGTAGGAAGCAGCCATATAGCACAGGGAGATCAGCTAGGTACTTTTTGACCATCTAGAGAAGTGGGATAGGGAGGGTGGGAGGGAGATGCAAGAGGGTGGAGATATGGGGATATATGTATATGTATAGCTGATTCATTTTGTTATAAAGCAGAAACTAACACACCATTGTAAAGCAATTATACTCCAATAAAGATCTTTAAAAAAAGAGTAAAAAATAAAAGAAAAAAATTAAAAAACACAAAAAATAAACACAGCCATTCCAATTCTAGATATTTGTCTAAGCAGAATTAAAACTTATGTCTACTCAGAAACATGTATACTAATGTTTATGTTTGAATAGTCATTACAGCCTCAATAAAACAACCCCAAATCTCCATTAAATGGTGAGTGTATAACTGCATTGTTGTATATGCATACCATGGAATTCTATTCAGCAATAAAAAGGAACAAAATTTTTTGTTGAAGTATAGTTGATTTTCAATATTGTGCTAGTTTCACGTGTACAGCAAAGGGTTAAAAAGTATATATATATTTCCATTATAGGTTATTACAAGGTATTGAATATAGTTCCCTATGAAGTATAGTAAATCCTTGTTGTTACCATAAGTTTGTTTTCTATGTCTGTGATTCTTTTTCAATTTTGTATATATTTTTTCATTTGTATTATTTTTTTGATAACACAATAGGTAATATCATATGATATTTGTCTCCCTCTGTCTGTCTTACTTCACTTAGTATGATAATCTGTAAGTCCATCAATATTGCTGCATATGGCAATATCATTCCTTTTCATGGCTGAATAATACTGCATTGTGTGTATATACCACATCTTCCCTATTCATTCATCTGTGGATGAACACTTAGGTTGCTTCCATGTCCTGGCTATTGTACATAGTGCTGCTGTGAACATTGGGGTGCGTGTATCTTTTCAATTTAGAGTTTTCATTTTTTCTGGGTATATGTCCAGGAGTGGGATTGCTGCATCTTATGGTAATTCTAATTTTTTTTAAAGAACCTCCATACTGGTCTCCACAGTGTCTGTACAAATTTACATTCCCACCAACATTGTAGGAGGATTCTCTTTTCTCCACACCCTCTGCAGCACTTACTATTCATAGACTTTTTGATGATGGCCATTTTGACTGGTGTAAGGTGATAACACACTGTAGTTTTGATTGCATTGCTCTAATAATTAGCGCTGTTGAGCATCTTTCCATGTACTTGTTGTCCATCTGTATGTATTCTTTGGAGAAATGTCTCTTTCAGAGTTCTGCCCATATTTTGATTGGGTTTTTTTTTTATATTAAGCTGTGAGCCGTTTGTATATTTTGGAAATTAAGCCCTTGTCAGTCATATTGTTTATAAATATTTTCTTCCAGTTCATAGGTTATCTTTTTGCTTTGTTTATGGTTTAAAAGGGAACAAAATAATAATGCAATCAACATGGATGAATCTTGAAAATATTATGCAAAATGAAAAAGTCAAAAAAGACTATGCACATTAAATGAAATTATAAGAAGACAAAAGTGACATAGAGCAGATCAATGATTGCTTGCGGCTGGGTCTTTGGAAAGGAAATTCATGTCAAAGCAAGAAGGAAAAAGATTTTATTGTATGGGAACTATTTTCTAATGGTAATATTGGTCACTCAATTTTATACAATTACCAAAATTAAACAAATTTTACATGTAATATGGATAAATTTTAATGTATGTAAATAATATTTTAATAAACAAAAGGAGGACAAAAGCTGAAAAGATCAATTTATTTCACAACATTAACACAGAAAGGATAGGAAAAATAGCATTACCTGATAGAAAGACTTACCAACTTGTAATGGAAGAGAATTATAGCTATCGCAAAATAAGAATGAACAAAAATTACTGCAAATACCATATTTAATGGTGAAATATTGTCACATAGTCTCAGTTTGGGAACAAATAAGGATGATCATTATTACCACCTTTAATCATTTTTATTACACTGGAGACCAAAAAGTTAAGGAAAAGAAATAAAAGCATATGGATTAGAAAGAAGACATAACACTCATTATTTACAGATTTCATAGCTGAATACACAGGAAATCCAAAACAATTAATAAACTTTTAGAATAAATAATTAAATTTATCAAGGTCTTTGTATACAAGGCCAATATACAAAAAGCAATTTCAGATTTTTGTCTCTGCTCAGATGGAGTAACCCTATTTGCCCTATCTCCTCCCTCTCACAACAACAAAAATAAAACAAAATAAAACCCTGGACATAACACTACAAACAAACTTAGGAAGGTTCAAAGAAGGCCAACAGCCTATCACTGTGAGACACCTCTAAGGACGACAAGGAGGTGAGTTCTCTGTTTCCCTTTTGCTTCCAAGATGCCCTGGACAAGCCACTGCAGAAGCCTCTAACCTGGAACCGCTGGCAGGAACAAAAGGAAAAAAAAAAAGCCCCAAGAAATTTTGTTCCTACCAAGCCAAAATGTCAGAAAAAGGATTACCTGACAATGTAAAATGTTTTTGGCAAAACCCATCCTCCTCCAACTGAACACTAAAGGAAAAAACATGCTTTTCTCCTGTGCTTCCAGTTTCTGATCAGAGTTGGTTTTTCACCCCTCATCTACCTGCAGGTGGAAGGATGTACCAGTGCTCCCAGTCCCCTATGGCGGAAGCAGGGTGGAGCAGGAGCTAAACTGATAGTGCTCAGTTCTACTCTCCTAATCACCTGAGGAATGAGTCTCTGGATGAGCAGAGAGCTAATCTTCCATCTTCTTGGCAGGTGGCAATCAGCTGCTGGGTTAGTGTCAGCAGCACTGAGTGGGCATGTTATCTTCCATCCACTGTGCAATTCCCCTGCAGGGATTGTATATTAGCACAGCTGTGCTGGGAGCTAGTTATCCATCTTCCACGCAGCAGAAACAGCAGGTACTCTTAATTCTCCTTCCAAGGTCGACTCAGCAAGGCTGAGCAGGGAGCTGATCTTCTATTCCCTGCCTGGCAAAAGCAGGAGTGCTCATTATTGCCGGCAGGTATAATGTTAGTGGAGAGGTAGCCAGTGGTGAGCTGGACCACCACCTGTACCCAGCAGCAATGAGGCAGAGGAGGCGCTGGAAGGGGGAACTAGTGAGCACTTTATTTCCACCCTTCCCTCTCTTGGTGTCAGTACTGGGGAGCTGATCTTCTACCTGCAACCTGCAGCAACCTGGCAGTCAGTCAGCCTTCTGCTCCCCCCTCCCTGGTGCCAGTTGGGACCAGTGGGAAATTGAGCATACACATTCACCCAGCCCTAATGCTACAGCACAGCAGAACTGCCTGCCTAAAAGAGAGGAGTAAAAAGACTCAGAGTCTAGAATACAATATCCAAAATTTCCAAGTTACAATTGAAAATCACTCCTCATAGCAAGAACCAGGAAAATTACACCATGAATGAGAAAAGACAATTAACAACTGATGATAACAAATTGAATTAAATATTGGAATTATCTGGGAAGAAAATATCTATGATAAAAAGGATCTAACAAGCAATTACAAGTTCTCTTGAAACAATTATGTTTTTAAAAGAGAAAATATCAATAAAAACATAGATGTTATTTAAAAAGAAGTAAATAGAAATTTCTAAAACTGAAAAAGAGAATAACTGAAACTAAGGTAAAGGACCTAAGAGGAAATGAGATTTTTACACTTCACTTGAAGTGGTAAAACATCATTAAGTAGAACATAGTAAATTATGTATATATACTGTAGTAACTAGAGAACCAATAGGAAAACATACAAAGCAATATATTGTAAAAAAAAAAAAAAAAAAAAGCAAAACACTAAAAAAATCAAGATATATTCTAAAAAATGTTCAAGTAACCACAGGAAATTAAGAAAAGCTAAACAGAAAAATGTGAAATAGAAAACAAATAATAAATGGCAGACTTAAGCACTAACATAGCAATAAATATATTAGGTTTAAATAGTCTAAATACAGCAAGTTAAAGAAAGATTGGTGGAGTAGATAAACATATTATTCAACAATATTCTGTCTACAAGAAACTCATTTCAAATACACTGAACTAGTTAGCTTTAAGGCAAAGGATATAAATATATATATATATATATATATATATGTATCATGAACATATTAATCAAAGAAAACAGTGAGATTGGCCATATTAATATCAGAAAAAGTAACCTTCAAAGGAAAGAAAATTAATAGAAAAAAAGAGGACCATTACATAAAAGGACAAATCTGCCAGGAAAGCATAAGAATCTTAAATGCATAAACACAAAACAACAAAACCTCAAAATGCATGAAGCAAAAACTGAGAGAGATGAAAGGAGAAATAGACAAATACAAAATTATAGTTGAAGATTTTAGTACCCATCTATCAGCACCTGATAGAACTTATAGACAGAAAATCAACAATGATATGGAACTCAACAACACCATCAACCAATAAAATCTAATCAAAACATATAGAATACTATACCCCAAAACACAGAATATACATTCTTTTTAATCATCTGTGGAACATATACAATGATATTCTGTATCCTGGGCCATAAAACAAACTTCAATACATTTTAAACATTGATCTATACAGAATAGGTTATCTTAATATAATGAAGTCAAATTAGAACTCAATAGCAGAAAACAGCAGAGAAATCTCAAAATCCTTGGAAATTATACAGCACATTTCTAAATAATGCATGGGTTAATGAAGTAATCTCAAAGGAAATTTTAAAAATACAGAGAACTGAATGAAAATGAAAACACAACATATCAAAAGTAATTGAATGCAGCTAAAGCGGTTCAGAGGGATACTTTAGGACTAAATATGTTATGTTGGAGAAAAGTTCTCAAATCAATAATTTAAGTCCCTACTTTAAGAAACTAAAAAACAAAGATCAAAATAAACCCAGAGATAGGTAGAAAGAAAATAACACAAATAAGAACAGGAATCAATAAAACTGAAAGTAGGAAAACAATTAAAAATACAGTGAAACAGAGAGTGGGTCCAAAAAATGTAATAAAATTTATAAAACTCTAGCCTTCTGAAAAGTATAAGAAGAACAAAGACATAAATCCCCAACATCAGAAATGAAACAGGAAATATCACTAAAGATCCTGCATCCATTAAATATAAAATAAAGGGATAATATTACCCATTTTATACTAATACATTTGACAACTTAGAATTTGGACGTTCTTCAAAAATTTAAGAGCTATCAAAACTCAACCAAGGTGAAGCAGATAATCTGAATAGTCCAGTAAACATTAAGAAATAGGAAACAGGATATTGAAATTGAATACTTCAAATCCTCCTATAAAAAATCTTCAGACACAGGATTTCAGTGGAGAATTTCACCAAACATTTAAAGATGAACAAGCATCCATTTTACAAATTCTTTTCCTGAATAAAGGGGGATGGAATACTTCCCAACTCATTTTGTGAAGCCAGTATTACCCTGAATACTAACCCAAAACAGACAATTAAAAAAAAACAACAACAAAAACCCAAAAAACAAAACAAAACAAACACATACAAGAAAGAAAAACTACAGTCTTACATTGAAAAATTTAACAAAATAAATATTAAAAAATCAAGTCCAGCTATTTGTAAAAATAATTATATAACATGGCTAAGTAGGATTTAATCCAGGTATATAAGGCTTAGTCTGTATTCAAAATTAGTCAGTGTAATCCACAATATCAACAGATATAAAAGGAAAAAAATCATATAATCATATTAACTGATGCATAAAAAGCATTTGTCAGAATCCAAATCCCATTCATGATAAACTCTCAGCAAACTAGGAATGGAGAGGAGCTTCCTCAATTTGATAAAGAACATCTAGAAAAAGCCTACAGCTGGCATTATAGTTAATATTGTAAGACTGAGTGTTTTGCTTCTAAGATCAGGAAAAAGAACAAGGTTGGGCTTCCCTGTTGGTGCAGTGGTTGAGAGTCCACTTGCCGATGCAGGGGACACGGGTTCGTGTCCCGGTCCGGCAGGATCCCACATGCCGCAGAGTGGCTAGATCCGTGAGCCATGGCTGCTGAGCCTGCGCATCCAGAGCCTGTGCTCCGCAACCGGAGAGGCCACAACAGTGAGAGGCCCACGTACCGCAAAAAAAAAAAAAAAAAAAAAAAAAATAGAACAAGGTATCTCCTCTCACCACTCTTTTTCAATGTAATGAAACTGGAGTTCTAGCCATTGCAATATGGAAAGCAAAAGAAATAAAAAGCATTCATACTGTAAATAAAGAAATAAAACTCTATTTTCAGATGCCATGATTTTCTACATAGAAAATCTCAAGGAATATTAAAAATAGCAACCAAAAAAATCTCCTAGGACTAATAGGTAGGAAACAAGATCACACATAAAAATCAATCATACTTCTATATACTAAAAATGCACATGTGGGAAGTAAAATTATAATACCATACACAGTTACTCCAAATATAATAAAATACTTAAGTGTACACTTTAACAAAACATGTATAGGATGTGTATGCTAAAAAGTAAAAAATGCTGATAAAATCAAAGAACCCATAAATAAATTGAGAGACACTGTATTCATGGATTGGAAGACTTAAGAAAAATATCTATATCTTTGGTCTTGGTCTACAGGTTTAATACTATTCATATAAAAATTTTTGAAATATTTTTAGTAGACATAGACAAGCTCATTCTAAAATGTATATGGAAAGGCCATAGGCCATAGAAGAGTTTCTTTTTTTTAATTTTGAAAAAAGCGAGAGGAATCATTGTATTTCAGACTATATTTAGGATATTTAGGACTATAATATAGTAATCAAGACAATGTAGTATTACTGGAACAATAGACACATAAATGAATGGAAATTAATATAGAACCCAGAACTAAACTCACAGAAATATGTCCAACTGACTTTGACAAAGGTGTAAAAGAAATGCAAGAAGGACAGACTTTTAAATGAACTGTGCTGGATCAACTGGTATCCATAGCCAGGCAGACATAGATACAATACATACATATGTACATACATATGTACATACATACATTCATACATACATAAATAGTAACCTGATCTAAACTCACACCTTATACAAAAATTAACACAAAATATATTATACAAGACTTAAAAAAAATTCAGGAATAAATCTTTGGAATGTAGGTCTGGGCAAAGGAAGTTTGGATCTGACATCAAAACCTTGTTCTATAAAATAAAATAATAATAAACTGAGCCTCATAAAAGTAAATAAAACTTTTACCATGTGAAAGACTATAGGATGAAAGGAAAAGCTACAGGCTGGTTAATAATATTTTAAAACCACATATCTGATAAAGGACTAGTACCTTGACTACATAATGAGCTCTTAGAACACAGAAGTAAAAAAGCAAACAATCCAACTAGAAAATGGGCAGGGCTTCCCTGGTGGCTCAGTGGTTGAGAGTCCGTCTGCCGATGCATGCAGGGGACACGGGTTTGTGCCCTGGTCCGGGAAGATCCCACATGCCGTGGAGCGGCTAGGCCCGTGAGCCATGGCCACTGAGTCTGCATGTCCAGAGCCTGTGCTCCACAACGGGAGAGGCCACAACAGTGAGAGGCCCGTGTACCGCAAAAAAAAAAAAAAAAAAAAAAAAAAAAAAAAAGAAAATGAGCAAAAGAAACAACTGAAATTTCACCAAAGAGGTTATATAGAAAGCAAATAAGCACACAAAAAATGTTAAACATCATTATCCACTAGAGAAATGCAAATTAAATCATGAGATATCACTATACATCTATTAGAAAATAAAATAAAGTAAAAGTAGTGACAAAACCAAATGCTTGCAACTATACATAGAAACCAGGTCACTCATACATTACTGGCAGTAATGTAAAATGATATAGCCACGCTATAAGTAGTTTGACACATTTGTAAAACTAAGCATAAAAATACCATATGTCCTTATAATTGCATTCTTGGACACCTATCTTAGCGAAATGAAGATTTAGGTTCATACAGAAACCTGTATACTAATGTTCATAGCATTTTTATTTGCAATAACTCCAAACTGGAAACAACCCAGATGCCTTTCAGTGGGCTGATGGTTACACAACTGCAGTACATCCATACCATGTCATGCTACTCAAGCAACAAAAAGGAACAGATTATTGATACATTCAATGATTGGATGCACCCACAGGGAGTTATGCTAATGAGATATAAATAATAAAAGAATATATACTGTATGACTTCATTTATATGACATTCTTAAGATGACAAAATCGTCTAAATGTAGAACAGATTATTTGCTGCCAATAGTAAAGGATGGGAACAAGAAGGAAAGTAGGTGTGGCTATAAAAATACAAAGTCCAGAGCCAAAAAGTGCATATTGTATATTTCATACATATGAAATTCAAAAAGAGGCCAAATTCTCTTATGTTACTAGAATTTAGAACAGGAAGTGCTTAGTGATGTCAAAGGAGCAGAAGGGGCTTTCTAGTGGTCTGATAATGATATGAATTTTATTCTGAGTACGGTTATGTTTAATTGATGTGATCTATTTGGGAAAATTCATCAAGCTGTACACACATGATGGGTGCCTTTTTGTATATATGTCATACTTTAAGAAAAATAGTTTCAGTATAAATACCATGATTATGTGATTCAATAATAAAAATAATTACGAATAGACATCACTGGTTAAATATTAACATTGAGCTTCTTATTATATAACTCATAAAGCTATATAAACACACTCATACACACACACACACATACACACACTTCATTTTATAGTCCAAATTGCACTGCATATCGCTTAAACTCGATCCCAGAAAATCTACATGAACTTGTATAACAAACTCTCTAATTTTTTTCTCATTTTAAAAGAATTAGACTGACATCTCTAAAGTTCTTCTCATCACTCAGAAGCTATGTTTGCAAATCACAATGATTATATAAGCTGTTTGCAAAATATTTAAAATGCAACACCTATTTAATTCAGTTTATAACCTAAAATTTTAAATACTTGAGTAAAATTTGAAATGGCCTTGTATTTAAATGTATTTTATTATATACCATGTTACTTTCCTTGCAGATTTGATTTGAAGAAAATGTTTATGTTCCTCAGCATGAAAGAACTGTGAAACATATCCACCATCCTGATGTGATCACTTTAGTTCTAGTTCTGACATAAAGCAGCTTTGTAACCTTGAATAAGTCACAGAAATTTTTTTGCCTCAGATTCCTAATTCTTTGAATGAATAATAGACTGTATCCCCTGCCACCTCAGATGGCTCATGGGTGTATTAAATGAGACAAAACTCTATAGAGCAGTTCAAAAATGCAAATGTAGTTACTATTATTACTGCATTATTATAGGTTTTTATATCAGTTTCTATTTTTCTCCATTTAAGGCAGAGAAAAAGTGATTTTACTCAGGTGCACATGCACACAACCTTAACTAGGTAGTGGGAGAGAAAATGAGGTACATTTTTTTTTCCTTTTTATGCTACTGAAGTTCTGCTTTGCTCATTACCCTTCCATTACTTTCCCTTCATTTTCCTCCCATGGAGCAATGGAGATAAGCTCCTGTTGATAGTTCATGAATTTCAATTTACGTATACAGGGACAGGGCATTTTTGATGGAATGTTTCCAATGTTGGAACTTCCTGCCACTTGTACTTTCAGAGAGCCCGTGTTTAAACTTTCAGGCCAATATGTAAATCTGTTTTTGTTCCTTTAAACGGAAGACTTGTGGTTGTTTCAAAACATATATGCATTAAATAAGTATTTATTCAACATTAAAGATATCAGAACTAAGAGATTTTCCCAGGGACAAGTAAAGTGAATGAGACAACAGGGACTGAGGCTGCATTTCCAAGCGTCTGGCCCTCAAAGAGTGTCCAACAGGCAAAGCATAGTAGAAAGAGATCTCATTGTGAAAAGGAACATCCGCAAGTGCATAAGAAGAGGCATTCACCTACAGTCCCCAAAATGCTTATGGCTCTTTTCTCAAAGTGTTGGGGTTTCAATTTGTGTTTACTTTCTTCTTTACACTTTTACATGGTTACAATTATTTCACAATTAGTATGTAATTTTTATATAATTAGAAACTACATAAAGTTATTTTTACAGTGAAAAAATAATAATGCTATTGCAATACAATCTAATAGCCTACAATAAATAGTTGTATTGAGTTTCATAAAACCCATTATACAAACTGTTTAAAGAAAAGTTAAAAGTAAGAAACGATTGTTTGGGTGGTACATATTCTCCAGATAATGAAATAGAGTATCTTTTTCCCTTTCCTTTAAAGACAACCCTGACTTGAATTTTATTTTCAAAATTCTCTTGCTTTTCTTTACTGTTGAATTATGTATGGATGTATTCCTGACTAGCATATTATTTAGTTTTGCATTTTTAAATTAAATATAAAATGGTTAATTCTCTATATGTTTATGTAACTTTCTTTTTTCATTTAATCTTAACTGTGAGACTTGTCCCTCTTGATAACATGTAACAATCCTTGTTTCTTTTCTTTGCTGAGCAGTGTTTCTTAGAAGGACTAGAGTACATTTTACTTAACCATTCTACTGCCAGTAGGCAAAAGGGTGTTATTCTCTAGTACTAAAAATGCTGCTAAAATAATTATTCTACAGATATTCTCATGCACATGAGCAAGAATCCTTATAATACATATGTGGAGTGAATGTACTGGGTCAGAGGATATGTTCAATTTCACATTCATATTCCCGTTATCAACTATGTTGTTCCTGACTGTGTTGATTTTCACTATTGTATCTTTCCTACAGCATTATATTCTGATTACATTTTTATGATATTTTTCATGATACATTTTCTGGGTATACTCTTTTTCCTTTTCTAAATAATTAGTTCATGTGCATAAGGGATGAGCAGTTGGTCTTTCTTCTTTTCTAATACAAAGCTAAGGATTTAAATGTCCTTAAAACACTGAAGTAGCTACATCCTACAAGTTTGATGTGTAGAATTTTTGTTTTCATTTATTTGTAAATATTTTAGTATTTACAAATGAATTTAAAAATCATATGTGTGTATGTGTACTTATATTTTTTCTAAAATTGTAAAAGTTTAAAAATTTAATTTTAAAAATTAAAAGAAATTTTAATTAATTTTTATATTTAATTCCAGTAAGAGCAGAGGTCATAATCTACAGTGAATTGGCTCTCAAATTTGTTGAGACCCTCTTGGTACCAATTATTATAAATATTATGTTTCCTTGAGGTGAAAAAAAAAGTATTTCCAACAGTTGGATACCAAATTCTATACATTTGATTCAATATGGTTAACTTTTAGCTTTTCTGTATAAGTCTATGGTCTATTTCAAACTAAGGTTCAATGTTCATTTGTTTCCCATAGGGATATCCAGTTGCTCACAGAACCATTTTCTTATTCAGGTGAATTGCTTTGAAATCTTTGTCAAAAATCAATATACATGTATATATTTATAGACTCTCTATTATGTTTCATTAATCTGTATTTCTGTCTTTTGGTAACAGTACACTCTCTTGATTATGGTAGCTTTTAGTAAGTCTTGAAATCAGGTAGAGTAAATCTTCCAAATTTGTTTTCCTTTCCTATTTAAAAAAAATTTTTCTTTCACTGATTTAGGTTGTTAGTTGTTTCATAAATATTTTGCAAATCATTTATCAATTTCTTTTTAAAAACTGAAGGAATTTTCAATGGGGTAACTTTGAATCTATATGTTGATTTGGGTAGAATTGAAATTCCATAATTTTGAAACTCTTCCTAATCATGAGTACGTCATATGTCTCCATTTATTTAGTCCATCTTACTTTCTCTAAATATTACTGAGTTAGTAGTCTAGAAAACTTGTATGTCTTTTAAAAGAATTTATTCCTTTATATTTAAAGTTTTGGTGTTATTTACTAAATGTTGAGGTGAGTATATAAAAATTACAATTGAGTTTTAATATTAATCTTGTATCCTATGACCTAGATAATTCATTTCTTAGTTCTTCTTGCTTATTTGTAGATTTCTTCAGATTTTTGTATAAAATAAACATACCATTGGTAAATAGAAAACTATTTTTTCCTTACAGAATTTTATATTTTTATATGTTTTCTTTGCCCTATTTCAATGACTGGAACTTCCAGTATTGTATTTAACACACATGATTTGAGCGATCTGAGGAGGGACTCTTGCCTTTGTCCAAACATTGCAACAAAAGTTTGATATTTTACCATTAAGTATAATGGAAGAGATAAATGATTAAATGGTACCTTGCTTGCTTAAAGTTTAGAGCCCTACACAAATGAATTTGCTATAGTTTTAAGGTATGTTTGAAAACTAGGCATTGAGATTAAAGTTAATACAGTCATAAGTCATATCGCCTAGTAGTATCATTATCAGATCTCCCCAAACCACCATGACAGAGTGGCTTGTTTAAGTTAATATATTTGAGTTTTATATCTGAATATAAATATAGGTATACATAAATTATAGTTTATATTGATATATATATGTATATTTAAACTTCAGAACACCCTACAGCACTAAATTAGCTTTCTATACAATATATTTATCTCCTAAGAATTAAGTAGCTAAAATTCTTCCAGCCCACACTTCTGGTATAAGACATTCAATTTATAATGAAAATTAGATTAAATGGAAAATAAAATTATATCACAACAGAGGGGAAAGAACTATTTTCTAATATGAGCTGTTAATTTTTTCCCCATTTTATATGTGTACAAGTATATATTTTATCTATCCAGCATCAAAAACTATGGTTTCTTTTAGAGTTATTTAGTAGATAAAACTCAAACCTTTCTCTCTATCCTGACAAAAGAGTAGTTTTGTGAATCATCACATTAGAATGTCTAGGATGTTCCTGAAGGAGGTAATTTTTTTTTAATTTTCAGTATTTTTAAAAATTTTGCTCTTCTAAGATCCCTGTATGCTTTCATTTATCATTCTGTTTACTGTTAATAATACTATCATTCTATTTAAAAGTAATTGAACAGATTCTTGCCACTTGAAACAATAGGAATCAGAGGAAGAATAATCAAGAAGTATAAAGGTAAAAAGTATTCCACCTAGTTAATTCATTTTTATATTCATAATAGAAATGCATAATTAGTGTGTGTGTTCATAAGATACATAGATGAGTTTACCTCTATGTGTCTTCTCAATAGAAAGTAAGAATGACAAAAAAATGTATATATAATTTAAAAAATCAAAGAAAATGCTTCCAGTTTTATTGATGAGTCCCAGTCACATTGTTTCTGGAGTGTCAAACAAACTTGAAAGACATAAATACCATATGAACAATACACACTCCTAAAATTTAACACCTGTCTCCCATGAATAGGTGATGACATTTTTATGCTTATGTGTTAATGCAATATGTTGCTTTTTGTGCTACTACCATGGAATATCTGGAACGGAAATATGTACACTTTGAACTTGGCTATAGCATGCCTGCTCTGAGGCTTCATATGCATATTTTTCCAATTAGAGTCCTTTCACCTTGCATGCTTTCTGAATTATGAGTGTAACTGCATTGTTTAAATGTGAGTACAATACTAAAAGAAAGGGATTTAGATCAACACAGACATAATAAAGAAGATTTAGCTTTTAGTGTACCTTTTTGGGGAATGTCAATAAGATAACTTGTGTAACTTTTTGGTACAAAATGTTTAGAAGTCACTGGTAAAAGTAGTGAAAGGTGGGGACAAGTACTTCAGATTAATAGTACAAAGAGTATCACATCTCAAATGAGTTGAGTATAGCCTGAAAGATGTAGAAGGTTGCAAAATATCAACTACTTTGCCCCTCCTCTTCCACTTTCTTTAGGTTTGTACAGCCCAAGAAACAAAAGGATGTGTTTGGATTTAAGTGCCATATTTCAAGACAGAATGGGTAAAGATGGAGCAAAGTTTCAGGATTAGATGAAATCATTTTGAGCCTTTATACACTCTATGATCTTGAGAAACTTTCAGAAAATTGTTAAGCCTCAATTTCACCAATGAAATGAGGATAATAATGAAAACAGCTTTCAGGATACTATGAAGATATATTTGTACAGTGTTTGGTAAACTGATTTTCAATATAATTGTCAACTATATTTATATAGTGCTTACAAAGCCCCTCATACTAAGCACATTACATCATTTATCCATGTGGAAAGTACTATTGCCATCCCCATTTCACAGAAAAGGAAACAGAGGCACAAAGAAATGGAAAGACTTGGCCAAGTTAACGCTAATAGCAGAGCAGCCAGGACTTGGCAGAAGAAGTCTTACATTCTTACCCATTTTATTTTAGGTGCTCCTCTCAAGTGAATGCAGCCTTGAGATGATAATCATTTCACCATCTTTATCCACACTTTCCTCAGTGTTTCCTTGAGGTCCTTGAGGTCTAACCTCTGGAGGCACTGGTACATCAACTCCTTATTGTTTCTTATTTACTTACATTCTGATTTTGTCTAAAGTTAATCTTGACTGTTAAGGATTTGGGAATCAAGTAAGTGCTGTGAGGCAGGAGTGGGATAGACACTTAGTGATGTCATTTCCACAGGTCAACAAGCTGAATTTTTTAAAGACAAACACTTAGGTTAGCACACAGCCTCCTAGCGTGCAGTCCCTATGCTGGCAGCTTGTCAAGGTAGGAGGTTGTCATCTTACAGCAACAGTGGAAGAAGAAGCATGTTCCTATTTCCATTGCTTGCCTTGCTCCCTCCTTCCTTTTCCTTAATAAAAAGCTATGCTCCTATTTCTCCTTCATAACCTGCCATAATTATGTGACTTCTGGATGGGTTTGGGTCAGGGAAAGGAGGTGGGCTAAATGAAACACTACCTGCTGCAGTGGGCATGAGACACTCCCTGACTTTTACTATGCACAGTAGTTATACTTTTTACCTCAATTCCTGAAGTTCAACTTCATTATGGTTTGTCAGGTCTTTCTAGCTCTTCACTACATAAAGTTTGTAGGCAACTCAGTATCTTCTATTCCCACATTCCTGCCCCATTTTGGAAGAAATCCTCCTAAAATTAAGAACTTTGCCCTTGGAGTAAACGTTTTATTTTACCCTGGATCTGGCTAATACTTATTTGATATCTTTTCTGCTTTACTCAATAACAAATGTGTCTCATGTCTGTGGAGCAAATATTATACTTCCCATATTCCAAGTTCTTAGTTATGTTTCAGCACTGATTTCTTTGATTATATCAATTCACAAATAATCTGTTCCATTGCTGAACTCTTTTTATGATTATGTCCATGACATAATTCAAAATTTAATTGTTCCCTAATGATTTGTTCTATATATAAGCATTCAAACCCTTTCTATGCCTTACATAATAATAGATACATCATGGGTTTTCAATAAATATCTTGTTGTTGAAACACTATAACTTAAAAAAATAAACTTGTTTCTCATTAAATGAAGGCAGGGAGTTAGAAAATCAGATTTGCTGAAATGGTGAAAAGAGAAAGAAAAGGAGCAAAAGGCCAGTTGTGCCAAATGTGTCCATGACAGATGTTTGCAGACTGCAAAAGAAGGGACAAAGTCAAGTGAGAACTCTTTTAACCCAACACCAGCAGTCTTTTCAAGTAGCTGTAAAATGTGACACCATTTTCTCCTCTACTTTGCAAAAGTTTGGAGTGAATTTTGGACACATTCCCCCTCCACCTGGAGAGATGATGGCATTCAAACCTCAACATTTGTTTTGTTTAAATTTTACAAAAGAGAGAGAATCTTTTAAAGTACAATTCACTTGTGATGCCCTACACACTTTAGTAACATATTTTCTTCTACTCATTTCTAACATATTAAAAAATTTAGCTAGTTCCCTGAAATGCAGTCATATTTATGCAGAAAATGATCTATCATTTCACAAGACAGAGAAGTAAAAATATATCATCTCAATGAAAATATATCTTTATTTCTGTAGGCTTCAATTTTTTAGTCACAGTGTCCTCAGATTTGAAATTTTGGTTCCAGTGTTTTCTCTTAGCCTCTGACATCTCAAATGTCAAAATCAATCTGCCTCAACACACACCTGCTTTAAACTTTCTAGTGTTGTGCTCTATAAATATCATAGTCAAAGCCAAGCTACAAAGATTGAGTCTTGGTTTTTACGTGTTGTATGGCAAATATAATTTTTTTTTCTTGAGCTGATTCTTAAATGCTTTTCTTTTGCTTAGTCCCACCTACATATCTCATATATTCTACTGAAAAGTTGTACTGAGTTTTCAATTTCTGAGGTCTTGGCTCAATGTCAGGTTTAACTCCCTTGCCAATCATTTGCTATATATGATTACTAGACTTGATTTACTCTAAGGTAAGGCAAGTCTGGATCCATTAGTTTGATTGCTACGTGCATGACCTAATGTCGGACAAATCTGTACTTTCTAACACCTTTGTTAACACAATAAAATGTATAAGAATCAAATTATCCTAAAGGCAAATCTAATATAATGTGCACCTGCTACTACTGCTACTGATATTGCTTAGAAAATTTTGGCCATCTCCTAGGACATATCCAGGTGATTGTGAAGGCAAACAATTATAGGCAGCTTCCAACGTCTAGCAAGGAAAGTGTTGATTTCTGATGCTTTGTGGAATCATTATTTACATTCCATTCAATACCATTTTTGTCTCCTAGATTACTCCTGTATTATTATCAAAATTAATCTCAGTGTTGGGATTTCTTATTGATGATTTTCATGGAATCATCAATGAAATTTCAAAACAATAAAATTTCAGATTTAGAGAATTTAATATTAGGGGTTTATCTACTCTTGGATGACCTCAAAGATCCATATTAGGAAGTAATTTATAATTTAGCTGAAGCATGGCTTAAATTGCAAGAACTGAAAATATTAGTAATGGTTATCTCCATGATCACTAGCATCCTTAGTCATCATTGCAAAATTACTTTTGTGCTCCTCCTTGTTTTGTATAAATGCCTTGAGAGAAATCAATAACAGATAACAGGTGTCTCAAGAAATCTCATTTGTGCTACAGAATCCATTTGGACACATTTCAGTGTCTATGCAGAATTTCAGAAAGACCCATTTTGAAATGTTTATGAGTTTAGGCAAACTGTTAATTTATGCATTTTGTGGATATGAAGAGGTTTTCATAATAAGCTTCAGGATACTAACTCTATGGAAAAGTTCATATGTTAGACTCTCTGAAGGTATGCTGAAATATTAATTTATCTGGTATTTTAGATAATTATAACATTCCTGAGATTAATCCAATTCTGACTACATTATTACATTGTTGTCATTCTTATAGAACATAGCTCTTGAGAAATTGATTAGGGCAGTTTCATCAAATGGTAGAAAATACAAATAAAATACCTATTATGGGTAGAAGATTTTCCTTATCTGGAATGCAGCTTTCCTTAGTCAATATGATTCCCCCAAAAGCAATCAATAGTACCCTGTGAGAAGAATGTTTTAGTTCAAGTCATGGTTTCCCAGTTCCTTCACACCAAACTACAAACTGCAAAACTCTAATGGTGAAGCTTTCACGTGACTTCTAGAGGAGACATTAGGCATAGTGAAGAGAGCATGGCTTCTAATCTTTGAGCTGTGAGTTAGAATCCTGACTCCATCATGTACTGCTCTGCAGTCTCAAGCAAGCTATTTAACTGCTGTGAAATCCATTTGTCTTATCAGTAAAAGGGAGGGTAATAATGCCATTACCAGGATAGATGAGAAAGTATAATTAATAGAACTAATGCATTTAAAACCCTTGACATAGAGTTGACACAAGGCTAGTTCTTTCTAACATTTTAGGTTGCCTAAGTCAGAATTTGACTCCACAGTGAAAGTTGCTGTTTTTAATCTCTGTATCCACAGCCCTTAGCACAGAGTAGGCAATGCAAATTGTGAAAGTGTTGCTAGAGTCTAGTTGTTTCCATGGTTACTGTTGAGACTACCTGCTGTATATACACATACATTCTCATTCGTAAGGTATTTTAAAATGACATTGTTGACAATGTTAATTATATAATGTATATTTTGTGAAAGATTTTTGTCTCTGGAAAAGACAGAAAATTGTTGAGAAATAAATCTAACCAAAATCTTTCATGCATATTTGAGATCACTGCAAATTATGTTACCTTAAAAAGATATATTTGAGCTACAGAGGCACAAGTTTTTTGAAAAACATGTTAATTGCAGGTGTTTTCTGGATTGAGTGTCACAAGGGACAAAGGAAGTGAGCAAAAGAGAAGAAAAAAATTAAATACCTCTATGATTTCACGGAGAGACAAGAGAAACAAATTTAAACAACACCGTCCGTCTTTGTGTGTCAAGATAATTTTATTTATATTGCATTCGTCTGATCAAGGTGCTGGGGGCATCAAATGCACAATTAAGATGAGATAATAGTAATAAACAATAGTTAAAACATCATAAAAATCCATATTAAAGATAACAAACACAGGAATAAGGGAGCCTGGGGCAGGGGGGGACATCCTTTTAATTCAAATCTAATAATCCACCAATCTATTTCCTGGCATGAGTGTCTGATAATGTGGGATCCATTTGCCTAAAGTAGAGCTTGGAACTGTAGTTGCATTAATCCTCTCTGTCAGGATTAGGAAACATAGATCTTAATAGGCAGGCATGTGAAGATTCATACTGAACTTAAAATATTCAGACAGCTCTGATTTATCATTGTAACTTGTTATGGTTTAGTAGTGCCACTGGCTGTTGTCATTATCATGCTGCAGTATTTCAAAAGAGCTTTAGTTAACAATGCTGCTATTCCTATGAAGGCAAAAAAGTGTCTCTAGCAACTTGGATATTAACAAGGCTGGCAGCAAATTGCTGCATTGTTGTTAAGCAAGATCAATTGTTCAAAGATGTTGCCTTCAGTGATTGTCCAGGAGCTGAACTAGAAATGAATGTGTTTGGTTATAAAATCTTCAGAAATATATTGGGTTGCAAGGAAAGACATTAGACCCTGAAGCGAAGGGACTAAAATGGAACAAATGAGGTTTTCTAAAAAGTAAGTCAACAGAAATATAAGTTTTGAACCTGTGAGAACCTTTTAGATCTGTGAGGTCAGAATGTAGAGGGTACATGATTTTGGTGGGAAAAAAAATACATTTTTCTTTTTAGCAATCTCTAAGTGCAATTTATCATTTCTTTTGACTTAATATAGGTAACACATCATAATTGTTAGCAGAGCTGTGACTGTTACCAATAGAAACCATATATATTTTCATATTAGATTACAGTTTGTTGCACATACCTAAATTGTTTGCATTCATTACTACTTAGAAAATCATGGTAATTATACCTGCACTGTAATGCATTAATAAAGAAACACATATACTACTATAGCACACATTTCAGTTTATAGTATATTGATAATTGCATTTCAACATAATTTTTCCTTTGTAATCAGATGTGATTGATTTTAGGCATTTAAAGATATTATTCTGAGAAAGGTCCAAAACTTTCGTCAATGAACTGCCAAAAAGACAATGACACACATTAGGTGAAGAACTCCTCTTTCATTGCTAACAGAAATGTATTCTTCTGAGGCTAAGAAAGTCATGGTCAAACAAAACTTCAAGACAAATAAAATATTACCACCTTTCAGAAACTAAAAAAGAGAAAATGCCATAATTACAAACAATCCTCTCTTTTACAACTGAAGGAAACTAAGGTAGAAGACATGGTGCCAGATAGCATCTTTTCACATAGCAAACACTTCTGTAACAACATAGCAAAATATGCTGGAACAGTGCCTGTTTTGCAGCCACCTCAAGTTAGACGTAGAGCAGCCTGATGGGGTGGAAAGATCACCTACCATAATTGTATTCTTACTTCTATCACAAAGTTGCTATTTGACTTTGCTAGTATCTAAACTTTCAGAACTTATTTCTTCAGTTATGTACTGAAGAAACTGGACACTTTAGCTTTTTCAGATCTAAAAATCTACTCCAGGTGTCAATATTCTCTTGGTTAAAACAAAGTTTTTGACTCCCACTACAAGCAGTGGGATTTTTTTTTTAATAAATTTATTTATTGGCTGCATTGGGTCTTCGTTCCTACGTGGCAGCTTTCTCTATTTTCAGAGAGCGGGGGTTACTCTTTGTTGTGGCATGCAGGCTTCTCATTGCGGTGGCTTCTCTTGTTGCAGAGCATGGGCTCTAGGCACTCAGGCTTCAGTAGCTGTGACACACGGGCTCAGTAGTTGTGGCTTGCAGGCTCTAGAGCGCAGGCTCAGTAGTTGTTGTGCATGGGCTTAGTTGCCCCGTGACATGTGGGATCTTCCTGGACCAGGACTTGAACTCGTGTCCCCTGCATTGACAGGTGGTTTCTTAACCACTGCGCCACCAGGCAGCCCAACAGTGGGATTTTATTGTATTGGTTCTTCTACAATTCAAAATGTTAAGATGACCCACCTTTTCACTATTAGTTAGCATTAATTAAATATTAGCCATAGTCACATGTTTCAAAAATGGCGCAGATATGTCTTAAGATTTTCCAGCTACTTATTAGCTGCTCATGCAGGTTTCTCCCCAGAATCAGCACGATTTATCTTTAATAATTTTAGTCTTTTATCTAGCACAAATTGGCAGGGCAGTTACTTTGATTACTCGAAAATTTTACATGCTACTTGGGAAAAAAAATATGTTTCTGAATTTATTAATAAGATGCTTTCTCCCTTAAAGGGATTTTTCAGAGAGTAACTTAAAAACATACCTATTTAATCTCAGCATTTCTTCCCCCTGTCTTTCCCTGGATGGGCAATGGTACACACATATTGAACTTGGAAACTTGATAAATTAGGAATAACGTTTGGAGCTGTGATCTTTTAATTTTTCAAGAAGACATTTAAGCTCTTGAAAAGTTTGTCATATGCATGTGAAGTTTCCTTATGAAATTTTCTATTAACCTACTTTTCCTGTTAACCTACTTAGCATTTTATAAAGAGAGGCTTGAGGTTTTATATTTCTCTAAATATATTAATATAATAAATAGTCTGCCTATAGAATCCAAGTTTATTGTGTTTTTAAATGAAATATTGAGAATAAAAAGAGATAAAGTTAAGAGGATTTTTTTTTTTGAAGTACTTTCTAGTTTCTACAGCTAAACCTCTTCCAATTGTTCTTATCAAATGAATTAGGTTGGGTGTGGAGGAGGTGTTGGGGTGGATTTGAGTCATTTTATAGCATAGTGACTGGATGACTTTACCAAGACATTTCTGTTCTTGTGGCCTTAGTATCTTGGGTAATGCTATTAAAATTAAAGATTTGCCCATAAGCCTAGTAATGAAATAACAAACAAGGACAAGTATTTCTTGAGAGTGACAGGCAGTTGTTTGTAAGTATGCCTTAATTCACAAATTGCTTTCACTTAATTAGTTTAATGTTTGCAAAACACTTTGAGGATGACAGGAATGAAAGGAATTATATAAATGCTAGAAATTTTTAATAGACTCAAATCTCTCAGAGGTTGAGAGCTCACCAACTGTCCATCTTCCTAGTTGAGGACAGGAGAAATGGTCTTCTAGAATTTCTCCAGGGGAGCATAAGCTGGCCCTTTCATATTCTGGCATCTGAGCTTGTTAAGAATTTAAGGACCAACTCCCCCTTTCTTTGTATTTTACTAATTACAAGGGAACCTCTTTGAAAAGAAAAGAGAATATGTATAAATATTAAATAAGATAAATAAATTAGAGGACAGGGTACTTGATAGCACTCTTTTTCCCTTTCCAGGTAAGACCTGGGGCAAGACCTTTCTCTCCTCTTTGTCTCAGATAGGACTTCTGGATCAGAAGGAACAGACTGCATGAGGCAGAGAAAGAATCATTCCCTTTGATGTGATCTCACAGTGGCAGTCTTCGTACCTGAGACAGCTAATTAAATAGCAAATAAATTAATTAGGATTTTGAACATTATCTCCTGAACTGCTTTTCCTTTCAGTCATTCTTTCTAGACAAAAAAAAAAAAAAAACCAAAACTGATTATTACTATGATGTAGAATTCCAGCTACTTTTTTGTTAAACTATGCAAGTGAGCAGATTCATACTAGGATCATTAGTTGATTTTCAACATGATCAAAATCCAGAGAAGCAATCTTAGAAGACTGAAGATATCATTATGATTCTAAAAGTAAAATTAATACTTATGTTTTAAAATGGCCTGTTTTAACTCTACTTCAGGAGAGTCATATAGAATATTAAAAATTAGTCATTTCAATCAAAAAATCTTAACTGGGAAGTAGCGAATTTGAAAACACATTTTTGATTTACAATCCTCCCACATAAAATTTATATATTTTGAAGTAACCGAGTCTAGGTCACATTTTCAAAGCACTCATAAAGGAAATTTACATATGCATATTTCTTGATCTTTATTCATAAAAATGAAACAGGAATGGAAAAAATCTGTGATGATGTCTATTATATACTTGGAACCTTTTTATGAGCTGCTGGAAATCATCCTTTTTTTTTTTTTTTTTAATAGGATGGCACATATTGTCAAAAGGGAGTGATTATTACTCAAGTAAAATATGCTCCATAGGTGACACAAGCACTGTAATTTACTTTTCAAAGTTTGCAGTGGGGAGGGGACTTCAGCGTTCTATTTTACTAAACAAAACAAAAACAAAACAACAACAACAAAAAAACAAATTAGAGGAAAAACCTAAAAGCCTCAGTTTATGTTCCAAAATTCAGAGAAATATTTCACTCCACAATAGCCACATCCCTCAGAAATAAAAGTTGTTCTTTGGAAATAAAACAATTCTGAAAATTTAAATACAGGCAAAATTATTTAATTTATTATTTAATTAAGGCCTATCAATAGAAACCCCAATTTCTTTGCAATAAATTTGTGCATGCACATGGCTAAAAGCCCTTGGGCATTAGGTGAGTTTAGAGAACAGGTCCAGAGTAGAACTAAAGGTTTAATTTAAATTTGTTTGCCATATTTAATAGTGAACTCAAAGAGACGGAACATTTGCTAATGAATAAAAGTGCTTTCCTATCCTTCAAAAGTCATTTTCCTCTGACCCAAAACTGGGCTATTTGTTTTTTTAAATAAGAATTGTAAAGTGTCAAGAATCTTGGCTGTTAAGAATGTGGGATCTGAAATGAGAATATGGCAGATGATGAACTGTGGAGCCACAACTGACTAGTTAAGGACTGTGGTGAAAATTACCTACCACGGTGTACCTCAGTGTCCTCATCTGTAAAACAAGAATAACATAATACCCTCTATGCCCAGTACAGAGTGAACAGTTAATAAATGTTAGTCACTACTATTTGCAGGAGAGCCAGTAGAGTGTACTGAATAAGAGCATGGAGCCTGGAGCCAGACTGCACAGCACAGGTGGGAACCCCAGCTCTAACACTTACTAACCATGTGATCTTGGGCAAGTTATTAAAATCTTACTAGCTGTAAAAAGGAGTAATACCGCTTGCTTTTGTATTGTTGTTAAGCATTATATATGTTAATATATTTAATTCATTTTTAAAAGAACCTAGTGTTTGTTAAGCACTACAAGTGTTAGCTAGTAAAACCTTAAATAGCATTAACCTGTATAATACGGGCAATTATATGAGGTTTTGACAGTGTCTAAGTTTCAGTCTTGTATAAGTATTTGGATTCATTCACTAAATTAGGGAAAACTGGAAGACTCCAGGTTTGAGGAGAAATTAATCAGTTTGATTACCTATGTGCTGAGTCTAGTTCCCTTTGAGACATCCGAGTGCAATGTTGAGGAAGCATTTAGATATATAAGTTGGGAACTTAGACAAGTGGCCTGAGCTAAATTTAGACAAAATGGTGGTGGTGGTGGTGGTATGAAGGTGGTCACTGGGATACAGAGAAAAAACTGAAGCCACAGTCATGGATGACAGTCTACACTAGAAAGCCTGTAGTTGGGGAGGCTCAGGGGGAGAAAAAAAAATGAGATTTTTAATTAAAACTCAAAATATGGTTACTTTACAAAATCCTTCTGAATTCTCTGAGCAAACACAGAGCCCAGGTATCATTATAGATTCTAACGGCCCATGGAGAGTGGATCCCAGAAGTGGGATTAGTTACAGATATGGATGCAGTCATAGGGAATAGAGCTTCTTGCTGTCTCCTTCACTAATGGGGCATTGGGCAAATGGTTATCAGCTCATTGGTTTTGAGCCACTGCAGGTAGTTCTTGAAACTGTGTGGGCATGGGCTATAATAGATCAGGGACTTAGAAAAGGCAAGGACTGGTGGGGTTCATGTAGTGGGATAGAGACATACAAAATTGTACTAGAGAGCCAAATCAGGAATGGGAGTTTCCACAAATCAGAAATTGCTTGTTTGGGGTTCATGAACACATGCCTTTTGTGGATTCTCTGGATTCTGTTCATACTCTGGGTATATGACATTTGTTCAACGTTTGACCAAATTCTTCCCAGTTATGCTTCTATTAGTTTATGTTTCAGAACTGTTTTTCCCTCTGTTTTCCTGCCTATCAAAATTCCATTGTTCTATCCTCCTGTTTTTAATGTAATGCAAATTCCTTTGAGGATTTATTTTCTTATAACAAACATTCATGACAATAGAAATTGGAAAATAAAACTATTTCCCCAATAAACATCTCCCTTCAATATACTTTTAATCTTATATGACCTAGATGCACGAAAAGATACATGGTAGAAATTTAGATTAGATTGAGAGATAGATGATAGATTTCTGACAATTCAGTCACATGTTATTCAATTTGAAGCTAAATAGCCTGCATGAAAAGAACTAGGGGAGGAAAGTTTCAGGGGCTGTGAAGGTGAATGGCTACTGACCTAGCAAAAAAATATTGGTAATGAAAGATAGCGGGACAAAGGAAAACAAAGGAAGTTTATTTTTCCCTTTTCTCTCCCTCTCCTTACCCTGTAGCAGTCCACAAGACATGCCTCAAAGTCAGTATAGCTTCACATACCTCCCTGTACACACATAACCACAAGCATAGCATAAAAGCCTACCATTTGCCATTGAAAATGCTGACAACTGTTAGCATTATCTGTAATCTGAATAAATTGCTTTATGTCAGGGAACTGGGTTTTTAACTTTAAGGTTAATGTGTCCTAACTCAAGAAAAAAACAAAAACATAATGGAGAATTCCTAAATCTCATTTATTTTTTGAATGACACTTATAATCTTAATTCCTCATCTTTGTCCTGTATCCCCTTGTATGATGCCAGCTAAACTTGCAGTGATAGCAGCCAGCCTTAGACATTTTTTGCTGGCTGCTTGTGGCTGAGCTGAAAACTGGTTTCACCAAAGTCTGAATGCTTAGTGAAAGTTAGACGAACAATGGCATCATCTATTTTTGCTGGTTAATTAGCAATGGCTGGGGCCATTAAGTGTTAGCCTTTACTTTCTCCAGAATTGAAAAACTGGAATCAGGAATACAAGCCTGCTGGTGCCCTTTCCTGGCTGCCTATCAGAGACAAGATACTGGATTCTCGATGATTATGGAAAGGTTATAATTAAAGGTGAATCATTTTAGAGACACTGGTAATTTACAGAGACTACTAAAATTTGAAAACTTACTTTGCTTGATGTATATATTTCTTTGTAACAAGTAGCTTTGAGTTGAATGTAATAAATGTCCTCTTACTTAAATAATTGTTGTGACTCTTACTCTTGCATAAGGGATAGCATAAAAGCGGAAGTAGAACTACATAATCTGAAGAAAAGGGTGTCTATAAATGTATAGATACCGTATTGATGCATTGTCAGGAGGATTCCAGAAGTTAGTATATGTAAGGCATCATGCCTGATGCGTAAAGAGACTTTATATACAATGATTGTTGGTGGTGGTGTGAACAACTTATGACATGCATGTTAGTCCTGTGGAAAGAACCCTAATAATTTCGAACACATGATTCTTATTTGTTTATACACTTTAGTTCATTCTTTTTCCTCTCCCCTCTAACATGTTCCCCACCACCACCCCACACTCTCACCTAATGCTTGCACTTTCATCTTGTTCTTCTCTACATGTTGACCATAGCAGAACTCTGGTTCTGATAGTAGAACCAGAGGTCCTAAGAGGTCCTTTTTTGTTTGTTTTCTTCCACACTTAGGCAACTTGAGGCACTCCACTTGTATCCTCCTATCTATCTTTTTTTTTTAGTTTCTTTATTCATTTCTGAGTAGAGGGCAGAGCTGGGAACCATGACCCTCACATTCATATTAACATTATAAGCAGGATAATGAGGACAGGCAAGACAAGGCAGAATGAGGCACAGGATTGAATTTCAATTCACTGTATTATAGACTTTTTGCATATTGCCATTTTTTAAGACAGATGTACTAGGGAGTTATGACTAGGTAGTGGGTAGGCCATACTTCTGAAAAAAATTATTTAAAAGGATTCTAATAATTCCATGTTTTCTCAGTGGAAAGACTTTTTCTTACCTCCCTCCTTTCCTTTTTCCCCCCATTGTCTTCCTTCTCTTTATTAATTTTTTTAACATCTTTATTGGCGTATAATGGCTTTACAATGTTGTGTTAGTTGCTGTATAAAAAAGTGAATCAGCTATATGTATACCTATATCCCCATATCTCCTCCCTCCTTCTCTTTAATGAGCTACCATTAATCACTTTTATAGATTCCCTTGTAGTTTCTCTGCAATTACAAGTTTATATCATATACTGCATCCTATTTCTACCTTGTTGAACTCATCATTTGACCCTTCAGTCTTAAATATACTTTCCTATTTCCTACACTTGCAATTCTTATTATTTCTACAGACCTCCCCTTGTACATACAGGTTGAAGTCATGACTTTACATGAAATCTTTCCATTTTTTGCCCAATCTGCATCTCAGGTGTGGTCATGTAACCCCATACAGTGAGTGTTTCTAACTCTTCCTTATTTTGAACTGATTTGTTTTCCTGGAACTAGTCACAAATACTTAGGTTCCAATTTCAAGGCAACCTCAGATAGCCAACTGCATATCATCCAGGCTTCCATATTGTAATTATCTGTGTTCAAGTCTACTTAAACTTAAGTTGTAAACTCCTGGATATAAGGCGCTGTGTTTTATTGGTATTTTTCTCCCCAGTGGTTTGCACTGGGCTGAACTCTTATTAAGCACTGAATGAAAACACTGAATTAAATGATGAATGGGAAATTTCCAAAGTTATGAGAGGAGGACTAGAAATGGGATATTAACATTCTTCAACATGAAAATAAAGTTACGTTAAATGCTCAGGCAGAGCCAGAACAAACAACTATAATGAATCTTAACTGTTCTAATTGTTCTAATATGTCTAGACCAACACTGAAATGTTCGAAAAGAAAAATAACAACATTCAGATGCACTGTGTATAGAAAAGCTACTATTTGTCTATTACAACAGGATGGCTTAAGTGAAAGAAAACTTTCTGACTCCATCAATACTGCAGATGAGCCTTTCTTACACTTATGAGTAAGTAAGCCCATTTATTTTATCAGTATTTGTTTTATTGCTAATAAGAAGCTCTTTGCACCTACACAGGAGGATGACAATAGCAAAGGAAGCAATCACTGGGAAGAATACAGACTATACATAATATTACCATTTTTACCATGCATTAGGGTAATTGCAATAAATTGTTATTGCCCTCAGAATCAAATCTTTGTCCCAGTGTTCCAGAAGGAAGAGCAAATTCATCAGTTTCTGCTTTGTAATGAAAGGCAATCATTAGCAATTTGGTTAGACCACTTAAACTTATTTAATAGTCAGAAATGTTAAAGTCCTTTGGAGATTTTCTAGTTAATAGAATTAACCTATAGTGTAATTAGACATGTCTGAATTAAAGTCCTTTTTCAATGATAATACCTGCAATAGAAGTAGTTTCCAGGGATAAGGAGATCAGTATTCACATTAGTGAATTTACCTCTAATTTACCACATTAGTGGTAAATTCGCTATCAGAACCACATCTACTCTTTTGGTCTTTCATCCCTGAAGGATTCTACAGCTGGGTAGATTCACAGGTTTGCCCTTTCTCATCAATTATTTTACTTTTTTTATTTCAAGGAATACTGACTTTCATCATAATTTCCTAATCTGAAATTTAATGACAAAATGATTTGCCTTGTCTTTTACCTGCTCCAATTAGGAAATGCAAGGATGGTACAAATATAGTACAATCTTTCCAACTAGCTTGAAATTTGCAAGGACATTTTTAAGAAATCAATCAAATCACTATAGCCAAATTCGTACTGGAGTTTCTGACGATGATCTAAATACCTGTGCCCACACTTCATCTCTTTTAAGCAATCTTCCCAAATTAATTCCAATAGAGCAGATGACTCTAGGACACCCAGTAATGTTTCAACATCACAATGTTTATAAAGAAATAAGAATGAACGTGTACTCATTTACCTGTTTCTAATAGCTACACAATACAAATATATACACATATATTTCCATGTCTTTTTTTAACTAACTTTTATATTAATTTATAGGTTTCTCAAGAATAAGTTCCTATGGCCTCACTTCCTCAAAATTCCTCTGTATTATGTGGCATGCTTTGTGCAGGATGAGTACCATATCAGCTGATGATACTGAACCTCTTTTATTTGCCATTGTAGGCAGCATAAGCCATATATTTTCTCCTTTGGAAGGCTTTCAAACATGTTTCTGCACCTATTTGGCCTCAGAGAGCCCTATATGGCTTAAATTCCTTGTTTTATTTAGTACAGTAACAGACTGTAAGTTGAAGTTTAAAAGTTGAGGTTTACATTATGTCACAAAATAGTTATATTATTAACTAAATTCTCGGTCAGTCAGCACATACATGACTTCTAGGAATTATATACAAACTCACAAACAAAGACTATACATTACCTATAGCTTTCTGGGATGTAGAATGGTAGTGTTATCTACTCTCCCTCTTAAGAATCTTTGTGTTCAAATAAGATATGATATCACCCTTTTCTGGACTTCTGGGTTTCTTTGGTTATATAATATTCCTTGTCTGTTTTATGTCATATTTCTATCATGCTTAGATATATGTTATATTCTACAGCAAATTTATAATCCCACACAGGAACATTGTCATTCATATTTTGGACTTTTGTAATGATAAATTTATTATTTGAGCTTCACAGTTTCTGTTGTGAAGATCAAGTAAAATAAATTATGTGAAGATGTGAACCATAACTGGCTGTAAAATTACAAGGTTGCCCATGTACTGAATGCATGTTGACTATATAAGTAATACTTGCTTTTCTTCATTCAAAAGTGGCTTCATAAAAAGAAAGATAATTAATATGTATTCAGTTTTAGAATGTGCCAAAAGTTATATATTATCTTATCAAGCTGATCAAGCATCTCCATTTCCTGATGAAGAAGTTTCAAGAGATTAGGTAAATGCTCAAGTCTACAGTATAGATATCTGTACTCTATTCACTCCCTGATGTTCTGAAGTCGGGACTCATGATCTTTCTTCTGTTGTGCATTACCTATGTGTTATGATTAATATGTAAGTGAACTGACACATGACTCTTACTTTTTAATATAAAGCACTATATAATATAAATTACTTTCGCTATGGAACCAAAGGAAGTCTAAATAACATTATGTTCTCATACTTTAATTAGGGTACATGAGTTTACATAGAAGAGTATAAGATTATACAACCAACCTCCAGCCAGAGAGTCCCTTAAGAATTAGTTTCTGGTCTAATTATTTACATGGTATTATTGTAAAGGTTTCTGGCCCTCATCTATAGAAACTTGTCTCCAGCTTATAGACCAATGACTGAAATTTCATAATGATGGAATTGTGTCTTTGTTACTATGTCTAGTATACTATTTGGCACATAGAATGTACTCAATAAGAGAACACTCATTGAATGAGCAAATGAGGGAACCACGTGAGGGAAAAAAGACAGCAGTATATAGTGGGAAGTGAACCATGACTAGTGGCTGGGTGACTTGGCTAGTAGATCTGAATCATTTACTAACCACTTGATTAACTGTCAAAGTCATATAATTTTTGAGCTTCCATTTTCTTACATTTAAAGTCTTATATCTCTAATACATCTTATATATCTAATATCCAACTCTCCAGTTTGCTCAAGAAGTTACTAAAGTCCTTAGTTCCTTTAATCACGAAACTTAAGCTGACACATAATGGACTTCACAATCTCTGATCAATAATGTAGCCTATTGTCTGTACCCCAATTTCCAAGTTCTAACACATCCTGGGACATTCTCTCATCATCTGTCTCATCCATTCTTAGCCTGTGATACTAACAAAGCCCCATTTAATGTTATGAAAATGAACAGAAATAAAAGCTAAGGGAAATATCAATGGTTAGGGTATTAGAATACTTTAGGTTATTTTACAGTAACTAGTGACTTCTCCCAAATCACGTTATCTTAAAATAAGACAAAAATAAAGAACATTAAAGGGACTGAGATTTTGACCCTTTTTGTGAGCTAACCAAATAGCCTACAACAGTTTCAGATATGCTGGCAGAAGACACAAGATTCCTGGGTTACAGGCAAAATATTTTATTTACTCAAAACACAGAGCTATATTTGTATCTGTTACCTTTTCCCTGCAAGTCCCAAGAAGATGATGGCAAGTGTCTTAGGTATATTCAGCACACACAATGGGTCTATGCCAAATGAGGAAACCTGAGCTTAGAAAAACCCCAATATCATAAAAGCAGTTGCAAACAAACCTGCCCCATTTCTCCAGAGAGGGACATTATCTTTATTTTCCTCATCAGTAAACAAATTTTCCTTCTGCCCTAGAGAAAGCCACTACTTATATTATCCTGGAGTTTTTTCTACACAAATATCTTGGAAAGGATAGTCTAGGACAAAACAGTCACAAGACAGAGAAGTAGAAACTCCATGGAGAATTGCTCCCCAATAATACATTTCTCACTGAAGCTACATGTCTATCTTGGGTTGAAAAGGTTCTCTGTCTAGTGTAGTCAGAGACAAAGACTGACAGAGTTCCATCTAGTTATTTGCTTTTTAGAGTATCATTCAAGAAGAAGAGAACACAGCAAATACTGACACTTTAAATTTCTACTCGGAATGGACACATGCCATTTCAACCTGTATTTTGTTGGCAAAAGCAAATTGCTTCTGCACAAATATTTTTCTATGATTTACTGAAGAAGTTGAGAGCCAGGAATACTAGATATTTAGCACTAGTATTGTAAACAGTTGAATTCCAAACCGATGAATGACAGTACCCAAATTATGCTAACAAGTTAGTTTTGCCTGAAGAAGATCTCAAACAGCTGCAATGATCTGCCTTCAGGTTCTATGAATTATTTGGACAATTATTTTCTTACATGAATAAACTTGTAAGAAAAATCTCATGCATTGGATACAAAATTAACAATACCTCTCCAGGCACCAAGTGTGGGCTAATTATGTGCTGGGTGCTAAGGGTCAAACAGCGGTTAAGGCAACATGAGGCCTGGTTAAGGCAACATCATCATGTGAGGGACAAAAAACAGATAGAAAAACAAACAAAATAATTATAACTTATAGGAAGTGCCAAGAAGAAAAAAGAGTATACAGAGTTAAGAAGGCTAGGGTCATCAGATAATTCCTATGCAAATTTTGATGGAAAATATAAAAAATAATGGCTCTGAATTGAAATAAAGCTAGACTTGTTATAAACACTAACCAGTGATCTGTGTGACAACATGATATCCTCAAAAGTTCAAAAAATTTGGGCAATTTGTCCAAAGAAACATGTAGTAGGACTAAGTATAAAAATCCTTGCTCTTTGGTACAACCACTTATGTCCAAAATCGGAGCAATACGACTTAACAGCAGCACATGTGAAAATGACCTTGGAAATTCAATTGACTAAGAGATCAATATGTGTTAAAATAGAATATCAAAACTTTGACTCAATAATAACATAGATATATAGTGTCAAGAAGAAAAATAAAAGGATAATTCCACTATGTTCTATAAGTTACATTTCATTCAGTTCTAAGAAGACATTAGTTTTGTGAAAAACTCGAATTCATACAGAAGAATGTTAATAGGCTAAGGATGTTTGTGGTTACAATCAAAACTATACCAAACCCAGAGGATGTTTAGAAATGCGTGAGGGCTATTTTGTAGTTGTCACAATGAGTTATAAATGCTACTTGGAATTTAAAAATGGGCAAGAATGCTACGTATCTGACATTACATTGGTGAATTCCACACAATTAAGAACTATCCCTCCCGAAATTTCAATAGTGTCCCCTTTGAGAAATCTATCTATGTATCTATCTATTGATCTACCTACCTATCATCTAAAATGATATTTAGCTCTTGTGGAAAGACTGGAGAACATTAACTTGGGAAAGGGGGTAATTGCCATCTCATATAGAGGTCAGTCAAGCAGAAGACTTCTGTGTAGCAGAAGATTGAAAAAAGGTTAATAGAAAGAAGTCACTGGGAAGGAAGGGGAAAAGCAGATTTTAACTCAATATAAGGAAGAAATCTTTAAGGTTTATAATCAGAGACAAAATGTGGGAAAATGGTCACTTCTGAGTCATTGGTTTCCTTTTTTTTTTAAACATCTTTATTGGATTGCTTTACAATAATTGTTTTATAACGATGTGTTAGTTTCTGCTGTATAACAAAGTGAATCAGCTATACATATACATATATCCCCATAGCTCTTCCCTCTTGCATCTCCTTCCCACCTTCCGTATCCCACCCCTCTAGGTGGTCACAAAGCACTGAGCTGATCTTCCTGTGCTATGTAGCTGCTTCCCACTAGCTATCTGTTTACATTTGGTAGTGTATATATGTCCATGCCACTCTCTCACTTCATCCCATCTTACCCATCCCACTCCTTGTGTCCTCAAGTCCATTGTCTACATCTGCATCTTTATTCCTGTCCTGCCCCTAGGATTTTTAGAACCATATATTTTTTTTTTTAGATTCCATATATATGTGTCAGCGAACGGTATTTTTCTTTTTCTGACTTACTTCACTCTGTATGACAGACTCTAGAGAGATCCACTTAACTACAAATAACTCAATTTTTTTTCTTTTTATGGCTGAGTAATATTCCATTGTATATATGTGCCATATCTTTTCATCAATTCATCTGTTGATGGACACTTAGGTTACTTCCATATCCTGGCTATTGTAAATAGAACCGCAATGAACATTGTAGTATATGACTATTTTTGAATTATGTTTTACTCAGGGTATATGCCCAGTAATGGGATTTCTGGATTGTATGGTAGTTCTAGTTTTAGTTTTATAAGGACCCTCCATACTGTTCTCCATACTGGCTGTATCAATTTACATTCCCACCAAGAGTGCATGAGGGTTCCATTTTCTACACACCCTCTCCAGCGTTTACTGTTTCTAGATTTTTTGATGATGGCCATTCTGACTGGTGTGAGGTGACACCTCATTGTAGTTTTGATTTGCATTTCTCTAATGATTAGTGATGTTGAGCAACCTTTCATGTGTGTGCTGGCAAACTGTATATCTTCTTTGGAGAAATATCTATTTAGGTCTTCCACCAATTTTTGGATTGGGTTGTTTGTTTTTTTATATTGAGCTGCATGAGATGCTTGTATATTTTGGAGATTAATCCTTTATCATTTGCTTCATTTGCAAATATTTTCTCCCATTCTGAGGGTCGTCTTTTCGTCTTCTTTATGGTTTCCTTGTTGTGCAAAAGCTTATTAGTTTCATTAGGTCTCATATGTTTATTTTTGTTTTTATTTCCATTTCTCTAGGAGGTGGGTCAAAAAGGATATTGATGAGATTTACATCATGGAGTGTTCTGCCTATGTTTTCCTCTAAAAGTTTTAATGTCTGGCGTTACACTTAGGCCTTTAATCCATTTTGAGTTTATTTTTGTGTATGGTGTTAGGGAGTGTTCTAATTTCATTCTTTTATATGTAGTTGTCCAGTTTTCCCAGCACCACTTATTGAAGAGGCTGTCTTTTCTCCATTGTATATTCTTGCCTCCTTTATCAAAGATAAGATGACCATATGTGCATGGTTTTATCTCTGGGCTTTCTAACCCATTCCATTGATCTATATTTCTGTTTTTGTGCCAGTACCATACTCTTTTGATTACTGTAGCTTTGTAGTTTTGTCTGAAGTCCAGGAGCCTGATTCCTCCAGCTCAATTTTTCGTTCACAATTTTGCTTTGGCTGTTCAGGGTCTTTTGTGCTTCCATACAAATTGTGAAATTTTTTGTTCTAATTCTGTGAAAAATGCCATTGGCAGTTTGATAGGGATTATATTGAATCTGTAGATTGCTTTGGGTAGTATAGTCATTTTCACAATGTTGATTCTTCCAATACAAGAACATGGTATATCTCTCTATCTCTTTGTATCATCTTTAATTTCTTTCATCAGTGTCGTACAGTTTCTGCATACAGGTCTTTTGTCTCCTTAGGTAGGTTTATTCCTAGGTATTTTTTTCTTTTTTTTGCAATGGTAAATGGGAGTATTTCCTTAATTACTCTTTCATATTTTTCATCATTAGTGTAGAGGAATGCAAGAGATTTCTGTGCATTAATTTTGTATCCTGTTACTTTACCAAATTCATTGATTAGCTCTAGTCATTTTCTGGTAGCATGTTTAGGATTCTTTATGTATATTATCATATCATTTGCAAACAGTGACAGCTTTACTTCTTCTTTCTGATTTGGATTCCTTTTATTTCTTTTTCTTCTCTGATTGCTGTGGCTAAAACTTCCAAAACTATGTTGAATAATAGTGGTGAGAGTAGACAACCTTGTCTTGTTCCTGATCTTAGAGGAAATGGTTTCAGTTTTTCACCATTGAGAACGATGTTGGTTGTGGGTTTTTTATATATGGCCTTTATTATGTTGAGGTAAGTTTCCTCTTTGCCTACTTTCTGGAGGGTTTTTATCATAAATAGGTGTTGAATTTTGCCCAAAGATTTTTCTGCATCTATTGAGATTATCATATAGTTTTTCCCCTTCAATTTGTTAATATGATGTATCACATGGATTGATTTGCATATATTGAAGAATCCTTGCATTCCAGGGATAAACCCCACTTGATCATGGTGTGTGATCCTTTTAATGTACTGTTGGATTCTGTGTGCTAGTATTTTGTGGGGGAGTTTTGCAACTATGTTCATCAGTGATATTGGTCTGTAGTTTTCTTTCTTTCTGACATCTTTGTCTGGTTTTGGTATCAGGGTGATGGTGGCCTTGAAGAATGAGTTTGTGAGTGTTCCTCTCTCTGCTGTAGTTTGGAAGAGTTTGAGAAGGATAGGTGTTAGCTCTTCTCTAAATGTTTGATAGAATTTGCATATGAAGACATCTAGTCCTGGGCTTTTGTTTGTTGGAAGATTTTTAATCACAGTCTGAATTTCAGTGCTTGTGATTGGTCTGTTTATATTTTCTATTTCTTCCTGGTTCAGTCTCAGAAGGTTGTGCTTTTCTAAGAATTTGTCCATTTCTTCCAGATTGTGCATTTAATTGGCATATCGTTGCTTGTAGTAATCTCTCATGATCCTTTGTATTTTTGCATTGTCAGTTGTTACTTCTCCTTTTCCCTTTCTAATTCTATTGATTTGCGTCTTCTCTCTTTCTTTTCTTGATGAGTCTTGCTAGTGGTTTATCAATTTTTTTAGCTTCTGAGAGAACCAGCTTTTAGTTTTATGGATCTTTGCTATTGTTTCCTTCATTTCTTTTTCATTTATGTTTGTTCTGATTTTATAATTTCTTTCCTTCTGCTAACTTTGGGGTTTTTTGTTCTTCTATCTCTAATTACTTTAGGTGTAAGTTCAGCTTGTTTGAGATGTTTCTTGTTTCTTGAGGTAGGATTGTATTGCTATAATCTTCCCTCTTAGAGCAGCTTTTGCTTCATCCCATAGGGTTTGGGTCATTTTGTTTGCATTGTCAATTTTTTCTAGGTATTTTTTCATTTCCTCTTTGATTTCCTCAGTGATCTCTTCGTTATTTAGTAGTGTATTTTTAGCCTCCATGTGTTTGTATTTTTAACAGATTTCCCCTGTAATTGATATCTAGTCTCATAGCTTTGTGGTCAGAAAAGATACTTGATACAATTTCATTTTCTGAAATTTACCAAGGGTTGATTTGTGACCCGAGATATGATGTATCCTGGAATGTTCCATGAGCACTTGAGAAGAAAGTGTATTCTGTGGTTTTCGGATGGAATGTCCTATAAATATCAATTAAGTCCATCTTGTTTAAAGTGTCATTTAAAGTTTGTGTTTCCTTATTTTCACTTTGGATGAATTGTCCATTGGTGAAAGTGGGGTGTTAAAGTCCCCTACTATGATTGTGTTACTGTCAATTTCCCATTTTATGGCTGTTAGCATAAGCCTTATGTACTCAGGTGCTCCTATGTTGGGTGCATAAATATTTACAATTGTTATATCTTCTTTTTGGATTGATCCCTTAATCATTATGTAGTGTCCTTCTTTGTCTCTTGTAAGAGTCTTTGTTTTAAAGTCTATTTTGTCTGGTATAAGAACTGCTACTTCAGCTTTCTTTTGATTTTCATTTGCCTGGAATATCTTTCCATCCCCTCACTTTCAGTCTGTATGTGTCCCTAGGCATGAAATGGGTCTCTTGTAGACAGCATATATATGGGTCTTGTTTTTGTATCCATTCAGCCAGTCTGTGTCTTTTGGTTGGAGCATTTAATCCATTTACATTTAAGGTAGTTATCATTATGTGCATTCCTATTACCATTTTCTTAATTATTTTGTGTTTGTTACTGTAGGTCTTTTCCTTCTCTTGTGGTTCCTGCCTACAGGAGTTCCTTTAGCATTTGTTGTAAAGCTGGTTTGGTGGTACTGAACTGTCTCAGCTTTTGCTTTTCTGTAAAGGTTTTTAATTTCCCCATTGAAGCTGAATGAGATCCTTACTGGATAGAGTGATCTTGCTTGTTGGTTTCTCCCTTTCATCACTTTAAATATGTCCTGCCACTCCTTTCTGGCTTGCAGAATTTCTGCTGAAGGATCAGCTGTTAACCTTATGGGGATTCCCATGTATGTTATTTGTTGCTTTCCCCTTGCTGCTTTTAATGGGTTTTTTTTGTATTTAATTTTTGATAGTTTGATTAATATGTGTCTTTGCATGTTTCTCCTTGGATTTATCCTGTATGGGACTCTCTGTGCTTCCTGGACTTGACTATTTCCTTTCCCATATTAGGGAAGTTTTCAACTATAATCTCTTGAAACATTTTCTCAGACCCTTTGTTTTTCTCTTCTTATTCAAGGACCCCTATATTTCAAATGTTGGTGTGTTTAATATTGTCCCAGAGGTTTCTGAGACTGTCCTCAGTTCCTTTCTATCTTTTTTTTATTCTTCTCTTTGTTAGTTCCACTATTTTATCTTCCACATCACTTAACCATTCTTCTGCCTCTGTTATTCTGCCATTGTTTCCTTCTAGAAAATTTTAGATTTCATTTATTGTGTTGTTCATCATTCTTTGTTTGCTCTTTGTTTCTTCTAGGTAGGTTCTTGTTAAAAGTTTCTTGTATTTTCTCCATTCTATTTCCAAGATTTTGGATCATCTCCTCCTTACTATCACTACTCTGAATTCTTTTTCAGGTAGACTGCCTATCTACTTTTCATTGTTTTGTCTTGTAGATTTTTACTTTGCTCCTTCATCTGCTGTGTATCTCTCTGTCTTCTCATGTTGTTTAACTTAACTGTGTTTGGGGTCTCCTTTTCACAGGCTGCAGGTTCGTAGTTCTCGTTGTTTTTGGTGTCTGCCCCCAGTGGGTATGGTTGGTTCAGTGGGTTGTGTAGGCTTCCTGTTGGAGGGGACTGGTGCCTGTGTTCTGGTAGATAAGGCTGGATTTTTTCTTTCTGGTGGGCAGGACTGTGTCTGTTGGTGTTTTGGGGATGTCTGTGATCTTATTATGATTTTAGGCAGCCTCTCTACTAATGGGTGGGGTTGTGTTTCTGTCTTGCTAGTTGTTTGGCATAGGGTGCCCAGCACTGTAGCTTGTTCATCATTGAGTGGAGCTGGGTCTTAATGTTGAGATGGAGATCTCTCGGATAGCTTTTGCCATTTGATATTATGTGGAGTAGGAGGTCTCTAGTGGATAAATGTCCTGAACTCAGCTCTCCCACCTCAGGGGCACAGGCCTGACACCCAGCTGTAGTACCAAGACCCTGTCAGCCACATCAGCATGTACTTGGGAGTTTCTTGCCTTTTGGGAAGTGTGATGTCTTCTGTCAGTGTTCAGTAGGTTCTCTGTAGGAGTATTTCCACATGTAGATGTATTTGTGGGGAGGAAGGTGATCTCCACATCTTACTCCTCTGCCATCTTGAAGGTCTCCCATTGGCTTTCTTTTGATGGTAACCATTTTAGCAAGTTTCAACTTATCTTTCACTTACTTTGCACAAATTGGAAGAATTTGACTTCATCCAAAGATCCAAAATTCCCTATTTTTGAGAATCTCTGTCTTGGTTATGGTGTAGGTCAGCTACTTTTATGAAGATTGATTCATCAACTTTTTTCCCTTCCAGGCTGTCATTAGCTTTTCTGAATTTATAGAGAAAACAAGAAGAATCTAATTCTATGACTCTGATTTTATAGGCACTATTTTTCTAGAATAACTTTACTTCACTTCACTTAATACAGACTTGATTTTGTTGGTGGAAGTTGAGTTATTCCTTGTTATTATTTATTTGACATTTGGAGCACTTGCCATATTTTGATTCTTGCTGTTCAGAGAGGAGATTCTTTATAAATATATTTGACTAATTATTATTCAATAAATATTTATATCAAAATATAGACTTGATTTCCATGTTACTTTTGCCCAAATCTTGACAAATAACAACCCAATCCCATTTATCAAGGTATTGGAGCATAAGGTAGAATTTACATTACATAAATTAGCTTCAAATACAAAGTTTTAATTTTATTATCCAAAACAATGAAAGCAAGAAGACAGTGGAGCAACATCTTTAAAGTACTGGAGGAAAGAAAACAAAAAAAAAAAAAAAAAAAAGGAAAACAATCTATTATTTGCTCAGAAAAATATCTTCAAATACTAAGGTAAAATAAATATATTTTAAGATAAATAAGGGCTGAAAGGATTAATCACATTATAAGAAATGTTAAAGAATTAAAATGATACCAGGAGAAACATTTTTTCTTACAAAATGAAGTGTTACTGAATCAAACTTGGGTCTGCTGGCCCAGTGCACAGTAAAATCTACTGACACTGGGCCATAGTGAAGGAAAGTACAGTGTTTATTACAAGGCACTCAATGTGGGGCCAAGCATGGAGAACATGCAGCTCATGCTCAAAGGACTCAAACTCTCCAGTGGCTTTCAGGGAAGGGTTTTCAAAGGCAACATTATGGGTGAAGGTTGTAATGTTCCTGATCAGTTCCTGATCAGCTGATTGGTTGATAGTGAGGTAACAGGGTGGTATTTTGGAAGTTAACACCATCAACTTTGTGATTCTAACTGGTCTGGGGTCTATGTGCTTGTGGTCAGCATGCAGTTAACTTCTTCCACTTGGTGGGGATTTTAGTATCTACAAAACAACTCAAGGACATGGCTCAGAGTGTTATTTATAGTCCTTGAAGAGGAAATAAAAGTCTTTGACTTATTTTTATGGCTAAACTATTATTATTTTGTGTTGCTTGACTGTTTTCCTTTGTTTCTGCATTTTCTCACTTCTCTGATTAAATTTGTTCTTTGGAACTCAGGGAAGGCATTGGGGGCTAAAGCTTTTCTACAAACAAGAGATGGGGAACACAGGGGTTGCGGGTGGGCATGGAGGTGGATGTCTATCCCAGGGAAGGCCCATAAGGGTCTTGCTCGGTTTCAGATTTAAGACCACTGATATTATCATACTGTTAAACATAAAAGACATTTTAAAAATAAATATTTAAATCTTAAAAAAATCCAATTATTTAAATAAAAATAATGACTACATATTGTGGGATTCATAATATATCCAAAAGTAAAATAAATGACAACAATAATACATATGTCAGGAGGAAAGAAGTGATAGTATAGTGTTCTATGCTGTTTATACTAACAATGAAGTATAATATCATTTGAAGGTAGACTAGGTGAAGTTTAAAATATATACTATAAATATCAAGGCAACCAGAGAACACATAGGGCAAATAGAAAACAAATAGGAAGTGGGAGATTTGAATCCAACCATAACAATAATCACATTAAATACAGTTTGTCTTTTACCCTGACTTTTAAAACAATTATTTCTTAAAAGACAGTTATTTTATTTATAAAAATTATGGATATCAAAACATCATGTCAGAAAGAAGTTTTATCTATGGTTGATACAAAAAATACATTCCAACTTGCATTTTTACATGCAATTAGTTTCAAAAAGAAATATGATATACATGGTTTGTAATTTATTTGTCAACTAAACAAGCATTTTCTTACATGATTAAACAGCTGCCTTTTCATGTTATCAGAAAAAAAATCAAATTTTGCTGTATATGTATTACTGGAAAATCTATTTAAAGTTAGGTATGAAGAAGTATTGATAGTTTGTAATCACACTTAAAATAATGACATAAGATTGGGAAAACACTGTTTGAAAAGATTTGGAGACTTTGCAACTGTGCCTTCATCAACAGAGGGTTGAAAAATTCATAAAACAAATTCCAGAAAGTTTTGAAACAGCAAAACTTGAATTTGCTGCTTGTAGGCAACTATTTACATAGCATTTACATTGTATTAGGTATTTTAAGTAATATAGAGATAATTTGTAAGTAATCTAGAGATAATTTAAAGTATAAGGGAGGATGTGCATAGGTTATATGCAAATACTATGCTATTTTACATAAGGGACTTGAGCATCCTCAAATTTTGGTATCTGCAGCAGGTCCTGGGACAAGTTCCTGTGGATACTGAGTGATGACAGTATATCGAGGTGAGCCCTATATTTATTACCCTTTATGCTCCTCAAGACATTTGCCATTTCAAATCAAGTGGCATAGAGAAGAAATAGAAAGTTGTGTAAATAAAATTTGTGGAAGACTCTCTTGACTGAGAAGAAAAATACTAGATTTTGGTGTTATTAAAATAGTCAAGATTTGAGAAAACAGATTTCCAGAGTGATATATATATGTAATCTTCATCCCCATTCCTGGAAGTAGCTCCTAACACACTTGTAATTTCCTAAGTGATAAGAAAAATGGAAACATCTTTGTTATAATATTTGATATTTTGTCCTTCGTTCCTGAAATAGCTCCGAAGCAATAAAGGTGAATGAATTGTCTTTTGTTATTCATAACAAGCTTCTTCCAACCACACCTGAGTTTATGTTAATGAAGCAATTCTTATAAAGTCCTTAAGTAACTGCAAGATGGGGACAGGTTGCCAGGGGAACATCCATGTGATTAGGGGGTTGAAGGTTTCAGCCCCATCACCGACCTCTGCTCTAGAGGGACTGTAGAGAGAAACTGAAGGTTGAATTAATCCTGCCTGTGTGATGAAGCCTCCATAAAAATCCTAACTAAGTGGGTTTGGAGAGCTTCCAGGTTGGTGAACACGTGGAGGTGCTGGGAAAGTGGCATGCCTAGAAAGGGCATGGAGCTCAACATCCCTTCTCACACACCTTAACCTAAGCATCTCTTCTATCTAGCTGTTTCTGAATTTTATCCTTTTATAATAAACTGGGACTCAAGTAGGTAAATTATTTTCTTGAGTTCTGGGAGCTGCTGTAGCAAATTATTGAACCCAAGGAAGGGGCCATGAAAACCTCTGACTTGTGGCCTATTTGCCAGCAGCACAGGTGATACCCTGGGACTTGGCATTGGCATGTGCAGTGGGGACAGTCTTGTGGGACTAAACCCTTAACCTGTGACATCTGTGTTGAGCCCAGGTATAATAGTAATGTCAGAACTGAATTAAACTGCAGGACAACCAGTTGGTATCACCAGATAATTAGAGAACAACTTGTTGTGTGAATGCCCGCCCCCCAATGCACACACACATTTGGTGTCAGAGTGAAAGATTTTGTAAGTTGACAGAAAACAGTAGTTTTTTTTTTTTTTTTTCCTTTCACAGACCAAAAGGGAAGCCAGAGAAATTAGCTAACATTCTGCCTGCAGCTTTTTCCAAATGACATTTTCTGATTTCTAAGCTGTGCATGTCAGGGACAAGAACAAAAAGAAAGCAAATGATGATGATGAGGAGGAGGATAATAATAATAGATAAAATTGAATAAAACTGAATAACAAATATGCTAAAAAGGCTAAAAATCCAAACAAAGCTTTTTTTCTCAAAAATCTGAAATCCATACTTGAAATGTCTTAATTCCAATTTGTATCAGATCATTTACTTGTGTTTTATCTGTCTGCTAGAAAAAACTGATACTCTCTTTACAATTGTTCATACACATTCTCAGCACTCAATATAAAATTAATCAACATTCCAGACATGACCAAATGACTGAAATCACAAGGAAAAAAAATAAATCAATAGAAATAAACCCACATACAATGTAATTATTGATGTTGTTGGACACAGAACTCAAAATAACTAGTTTATTATTTTAACTTGTTATTGAATAATATATGAAATTTACAAATCTTAAATGTAATGATAAATATAATTTTAACAGTGTATATCTCTGTAACTAACACCCATAGCAAGATATAGAAAATTACCAGCTCATCAGAAATATCAATTGTTCCCTGTTCAAGTCAGTAGTCACCGATGTTAACCACAATAATAACAGCTATCACCAAAAGTTAGGTTAGGTTGTTTGGCGGGGAAAAGTGTAAACAATAAAATAACAAAAATATCTTGGAAAATGTTTATAAAATTGAAAAAATGTTTGTTTTTGTTTTTTTTTTTTTAAAGAATCACTTGTAGCTTTTATTTTAATTTTATTTATTAAGTTCCAGGTTGTATTTGGAATCTCACATTGAATTTATCTGACATGTCTCTAAATTATTTTATTCTGGAACAGTTTCAGACTTTCTTTGTTTTTCATGACATTGATAGTTTTAGAGTGCAGGCCAGTTATTTAGGAGAATTTAACTTAATTTAGGTTCATGTGATGTTTCCTTATGATTATGTTCAGATTATGTAGATGTAGCTTTGACAGGAAATTAGAGTGATACTTTATTCTTCTTAGTGTATCATATCAGGAGGCATGGATTTTTGGCTGCCCCATTATTTATGATGTTAAATTGATCACTTATTTAAGGTACTGTCTGCCAAGTTTCTTCACTAAGATGTTACTGTCTGCTCTTTCTAAATAATAGATCATTTAGAGACAGATACTTTGAAACTATGTAAATATTATGTTCTTTGTCAACTTAGTCCCACTAGTTTCAACACCCATTAGTGATAAATGCCTAAATCAATTACCATAATAATGATTAGAAAATGGTCTGTAGTAATAAACTGATTAAAGATAAACTATTTTTTTACCTTAAGCTCACTTTTTACTAAAAATATTAATTTTAAAAATTTCTAAAATAAATTAACATTTAATTCTTCCAATCCAACAGCATGGGATAATTTTCAATTTCTTTAAATAATCTTCAGTTTCCTTTATTAATGTTTAATGTTTTATAGTTCTCAGCATATGTCTTTCACCTCTTTGGTCAGGTTTATTCCTAAGTATTTTATTTCTTTTGATGTGATTTTAAAAGGTATTTGTTATTTTTTTACTTTCCCTTTCAGATATTTTATTGTTAGTGTAAAGAAACACAATCGATTTCTGTATGTTAATCTTGTATCCTACCTTGCTGAATTAGTTTATCAATTCTAGTAGTTTTTGTATGGAGTCTTTAGGGTTTTCTATATACGGTATCATGTCATCTACATATAAAGACAACTTTATCTATTCCCTTCCAATTTGGGTACCTTTTATTTCTTTTTCTTATCTAATTGCTGTCACTAGGACTTCCAGTACTATGTTGAGAGTGCAATCCTTATCAAATATTCAGACAATAAACCCACACACCTTTGGTCAATATATCTTCAACAAAGAAGTCAAGAATATACAATGGGGAAAAAGTCTCTTCAGCAAGTGTTGTTAGGACAGTTAGACAGCCACATGTAAATCAATGAAGTTAGAAGTCACCTTTTCACCTTACAGAAAAATAAACTCAAAATGGCTTAAAGACTTAAGTATAAGACACGACACCATAAAATTCCTAGAAGGGAACATAGGCAAAATATTCTCTGACATAAATCGTAGCAATGTTTCCTTAGGTCAGTCTCCCAAGGCAATAGAAATAAAAGCAAAAATAAACAAATGGAACTGAATCAAATTTATAAGCTTTTGCTCAGCAAAGGAAACCATAAACAAAATGAAGACAACTTACAGACTGGGAGAAAATGTTTGCAAACAATGTGACAAAAAGGGCTTCATTTCTAAAATATACAAATAGCTCACACAACTCAATAACAAAAAAACAAACAACCCAATAAAAAAAATGAGCAGAAGACCTAAACAGGCATTTCTCTAAACAATAGGCACATGAAAAGATGAAAATCATCACTAATTATTAGAGGAATGAAAATCAAAACTACAATGAGGTACCAGCTCACACAGGTCAGAATGGCCATCATTAAAAAGTCTACGAATAACAAATGGTGGAGAGGGTGTGAAGAAAAGGGAACCCTCCCATGCTGTTGATGGGAATGTAAATTGGTGTAGTCACTATGGAGAACAGTATGGAGGTTCCTCAAAGAACGAAAAATAAAGTTGCCACGTGATCTAGCAATCCCACTGCTGGGCATATATCTGAACAAAACTTAATTCGAAAAGATACTTGCACACCTCTGTACAGAGCAGCACTATTTACAATAATCAAGACATAGAAATAGCCTAAATGTGCATCAACAGATGAATGGATAAAGAAATGTGGTATATACACACACACAATGGAATACCACTCAGCCACAAATAAGGATGAAAAAAATGCCCTTTGCAGCTACATGGATGGACCTAAAGATTATCATACTAAACGAAGTAAGTCAGAAAGAGAAAGATATATACCATATAATATCTCTTATATGTGGAATCTAAAATATGACACAAATGAACTTATCTATGAAACAGAGCCAAAAACATAGAGATCAAACTTGTGGTTGCCAAAGGAGGATGGGTGGGGAGGGATGGATTGGGAGTTTGGGACTAGCAGTTGCAAACTATTACATATAGAATAAATAAACAACAAGGACCAACTGTATAGCACAGGGAACTATATTCAATATCCTGTAATAAGCCATAATGGAAAATAAAAGAAAAAAGAAAAAGACATCAACATATTAGAAGTCATCTAGGTTTTCTCCTATGTTATCTCCTAGGTGTTTTATACTTTTGTATCTTACATTTAGATTTATAATCCATTTTGAGTTAATTTTTGTGAAGGATATAAAATCTATATCTAGGGCTTCCCTGGTGGCGCAGTGGTTGGGAGTCTGCCTGCTGACACAAGGGACGCAGGTTCGTGCCCCAGTCCGGGAGGATCCCACATGCCTCGGAGCAGCTGGGCCCGTGAGCCATGACTGCTAAGCCTGCATGTCTGGAGCCTGTGCTCTGCAGTGGGAGAGGCCACAACAGTGAGAGGCCCATGTACCGCAAAAGAAAAAGAAAAAAAATCTATATCTAGATTTCTCTTTTCATGTAGATGTCCAATTACTTCAGCACAATTTCTTGATGATACTATCTTTGTTCCATTGTATTGCCTTTGCCACTTTGTCAAAGATCAATTATCCTTATTTATGGATATTTATTTCTGGGCTATTTTGTTCCATTAATTTATTTATCTGTTCTTTCACCAGTACCACACTGTCTTGATTATTTTGCCTTTATAGCAAGTCTTGAAGTTGTATAGCATCATTCCTCTGACTTTGTTCTTTTGCAACAATATTGTGTTGGCTACTCTGGTATGTCTTCTGCCTCTCCATATGAATGCCATAAAACTATACATATAAACTTTAGAATCAGTTTGTTGATATCCATAATATAACTTGCTGGAATTTTGATAGGGGTTGCATTGAATCTATAGATCAAGGTGGAAAGAACTGACATCTTGACAGTATTGAGTGTTTTTATCCATGAACATGAAACATTTCTCATTTATTTAGTTCTTTGATTTTCTTTGTTAGAGTTTTGTAGTTTTCCCCAAACAAATCATGTACACGTTTTAGTAGATTCACCTAAGTATTTACCTAAGAAGTACCTAAGTATTTACCTAAGAAGTACCTAAGTATTTCATTTTTGGAGGATGCTATTGTAAATGGCATTGTGTTTTTAAATTCAAATTCCCCTTGTTCATTGTTAGCATATTGAAAAGCAACTAGTTTTTGTATATCATTTTAGTATCTTATACCTTGCTATAATTGCTTATTAGTTTCAGGAGTTTTTTTTTGTCAGTTCTTTTGGATATTCTACATAGATGATTATGTTATCTGAGAATAAAGACAGTTTTATGTCTTCTTTCCCAAGGTGTATAATTTCCTTTTATTTTATTATTGTATTAGCAAGAACATTTAATAAGATGTTTAAAAGGTGCGGTGAGAGGGGGCCTCCTTGCTTTGTTTCTGATCTTAGTGAGAAAGCTTCAAGTTTCTCACCATTAAGAACAATGTTATCTGTGGATTTTTGCAGACATCTTTATCAAGTTGACAATGTTCTCTATTCCTAGTTTACTTAGGTTTTTTTCTTTTTTTTTATCATGAATGGGTGTTAATTTTTTCAAATGCTCTTTCTGCACCTATTGATATAATCATGTGATGTTTTTTACTTTGTTGACATGATGGATTACAGTAATTGATTTTTGAATCTTGAACTAGCATCGATGCTCATGAGAGATTTGGTCTATAGATTTCCTTTCTTGTAATGTCTGATTTTGTTTTTAGGGTAATGCTGACCATAGAATGAGGCCAAATTAGCAAACTATTCTCTTTGCCTCTATACTCTGGAAGAGATTTCAGAGAATTGGTATAATTTCTTCCTTAAATATTTGGTAGAATTCACACAACTGGACCTGGTGCTTTCTGTTTTCGAAGGTTAATTATTGAGTTAATTTCTTTAATAGATATGGGCATATTCAGATTGCTTTTCTTCTTGTGTAAATTTTGGTAGATTATGTCTTTCAAGGAATTGTTCCATTTCACCTAGGTTAACAAACTTGTGGGTCTAGAGTTGTTTATATTATTCCTTTATTATCCTTTTATTTTCTATGGGATCTGTAGTGCTTCCTCTCTTTAATTTCTGATATTATTTTGTGCCCTTTATTTTTATTTTTATTTTTGCAGTACACGGGCCTCTCACTGTTGTGACCTCTCCCGTTGCGGAGCACAGGCTCCGGACGCGCAGGCCCAGCGGCCATGGCTCATGGGCCCAGCTGCTCCACGGCATGTGGGATCCTCCCAGACCAGGGCACGAACCCGTGTCCCCTGCAACGGCAGGCGGACTCTCAACCACTGCACCACCAGGGAAGCCCCAAATACATGTCTTTTAACTCCTTAGTTAGATTTATTCCTGGATACTTTATTCCTTTTGATGCATTTGTAAATGGGATTTTTTAAAATGTATTTTTCTAATAGTTCAGTGTTAGTGTATAGAAATGCAACAGATTTCTGTATATTAATTTTGTATCCTGAAACTTTACCAAATTCATTTATGAGTTCTAGTAGCTTTTGTGGTGTCTTTAGGATTTTCTATACAGTCTTTTATACAGTCTTTATATAGTCTTTTATAGTTTTTATATAGTCTTTCATACAGTCTTTTATTGAGCCTGTGTTCTGCACCAAGAATTCCACAAGTTTCTCAGGTTTTTGGGTTTTTTTCCTACCTCCTTAGGTGGGATGGGTGGCTGGAGTGGGCTGGATTTGGGTATTTCTCTTTCCTACGTCAGGCTCCAATCATCTCAGATGGTTAGGATCTGGTTAACCAGTTTTCTTTGAGGGCAGGCCTTGTTAAGAAGAACAAGTGCTCTGGTGTATTTCTAAACAGTACGTTTCCCCTCCCCTTGCTGGAAGCTTAAAAAGGGAACTTACCCTGTGGGAATCTGGTCAAACTTCTTAAGGCAAATCCCACAATAATGCAAGGGTCCTCCTATAACTGGATTCTTCTAACATTTTTAACTCTCACAGTTGTCCACGTTGAGCTTCCTGCAGTTTTTCAGTTACAGTTCAGGTTCTCCTACCCCAGCACTTGTTCCCATGGTGGTTTGCACCTGTGAGTATGCTTTGGTATGTTACTTTCTGTACTTGCCTGTCAGTCTCTCCAATCTTGGGGGTGATGGTTTACCCTGTCTTTCCCTCTCTAATGGATACCAGAAGAGTTGTTGATTCTTCAGTCTTTTCAGCTTTTTATGTGTAGTTATGACAGAGTGGTAACTTCCAAGCTCCTTACATGCAGAATAGGAAACTGGAAGTCTACTGACAGTTTTTGCTTCATGTATTGCTTCATGTGTTTTAGTAGATGCTATGTTAACTACCTAGAGCTGTCATAATAAAGTATCACAAAATGAGTGGGTAAAACAACATAAAGGTATTGACTCAGTTATGGTGGCTTGAAATCTGAAATCAGGTATTATCAGGGTCTGCTCCCCTGAATACTCTAGGGGAAAATGCATCCTTGTTTCTTCCTCACTTCTGGTGCCAATCCTTGGCATTTCTTGGCTTTAGCTGCACTGAAAGCACTTTATCAGTCTTTGCCTTTGTTATTGCATGGTGTTCTCCCCTTGTGTCAGTGTCTCTGTGTCTTTTCTACTTTTCTTATAAGGAGGCCAGTCTTATTAAAGGCTCACTCTATTGTAATATGACCTCTTCTTAACTAATTACATTGGCAATGTTTCTATTTCCAAATAAGGTCACATTATGAGCACTGGAGGTTAAAACTTTAAATATAATTTTGGGGGATACAATTCAATCCATAGCAAGTGTATGCTAGGAGAGGGAGATGGACAAGTTAGAAAATCAAAATGCATGATGTTGTTACTGAGATTTGTTTTTCCTGAATAAATGTCCTCCAGATTGTTAAAATTCTTTGATTAATTTCCAGAATTCTGAAAATGTTGATATTGACAATTTTGCCAATATTCTCATTGCTTTTATGGAGAAGTTTTCAGTATGCGTTACTCTACATTTCCTATATATATTGTTCCCTAGTATTTTTTAAGTGTGTGATTTAGAATCCAGACTGCTTTGGTGTAAATCAGGCTCTGAAATACCTTATTATATGCCCTTGGGCAAGTTTGTTTTAAACTCAACGTATGAAATTTTCTCACCTGTAACATGTACATAATAGGCATCATAGAGTTGTTATAAGGATTAAATGTAAGAATAATACAGGAAAAGCACATAAATAATGCATCACAAATAAAAATATGATTTATCTATTGTTAGTCTATAAACATTGGTTAAGTATACACAACATATAGAATAAATATGTAATCTCTGATATTACTGTTTATTTTTGGTCTTTTGACACATTAGACCATCCTCCTAAACTTTTAGTATCTCTTCTGGAACCTGAATCTTCTACATAAACAGTTACTATGTCCGTCATCTATTTTCCTGACCACACATTTATTAAATGTGCCATCTAGTTTCTTATGTAAATCAATCAATACCCAAATTGAATATGTCAAGAATGAGTAAAACAGTACCTCATAAGAAACGTCCTTCCAGATTGACATTATTCAACATTGAAATTTTAATATTTCATTCAAGAATAGATTATTTCCCTTCTGAAAATTTCTTTCTTAAAAGAAACAAAAAACAACAACAAAACGTACAGAAGGATTTGAAATGCTGTGGGAGAATAACTAATACTGTCTAACTTTTCTGTACCAGTAGCACTACCAAAAATGAAACTTAACTCAGGTTAAGAATTAAAACAAATTTTTAGTGATACCATGTTGTTTCCCTTTGTAAATGTACATATTGAAAATTAGATTAGTTTCATAAAATTTTAGTGTATAAGCCTTTAATCCTTTTTCTATGAGTTTAAAAAATACTCTTTAACCTTAATTAATTAACAATCATGGCAAGGAAAATATCAAACTTATTTAAAGTATGAAATCTTGAGACTCATAGAATATAAGTCACTTATGACTTGTCAAAGTTCAGATAACTGGCATAGGGAGCAGCGCCAAGGTGATACTTGAGGTTGTCTGATTCTGAAGGTCTAGGGAAGCTGCCAAGTTTGCAGGTGGAGGCAATTATCAGGCTGCCTGTTTTGTTCTACATTGTTCTCCCTGACTCACTTTTACATTGATATAATCAAACTATTTTCTTATTTAAAACCTCATAATGGGATCTGAGGACAAATTTGTTGAAACACTGAATTTAATGCTTGATGCACAGTTTGTATTTGAAATATGTTTGCTAAATGAAGAAATGGATGAATGAATGAGAATATGGACTTCCACACCTTTGTCCACTGACTCTCACTCAAATCTATTTCCATTATCTCCTACATCCCCGATTCAGAATGCTTTAACTAAATTAGTTTGGTTTTGCTTAAACAAAATATTCCAAAGTTTCTATTACTCACTTTTTTTCCTCAGCTCACACAAAATGTTACTTTTGTGTTTGTCTTAGTAACAGCTAGACAGTGAGCACCTTAAAAACAGGTATTATAGGGAGATCAGCTTCATGCTTTGTGACCACCTAGAGGGGTGGGATAGGTAGGGTGGGAGGGAGGGAGACGAAAGAGGGAAGAGATATGGGAACATATGTATATGTATAACTGATTCACTTTGTTATAAAGCAGAAACTAACACACCATTGTAAAGCAATTATACTCCAATAAAGATATTAGAAAAACAAAAAACAAAACAGGTATTATTATCAATCTTTGTATTATAGCGTTTGTAATATAAAAGATGCTCAATAACTTTTTTTTAGGTAATGAAAGTTAAATCATTTGTCTAAAGTACCAGCTCTATTTCACAAAATTAATACCTAGTGCATTTAGTTCCCATATGAATAAAAGTATAAAATGTGTTTTAGTCAGTTTGGACTGCTATACAGAATATCATAGACTGGTAGCATAAAAAGAACAGAAATTTGTTTCTCACGGTTCTGAAGGCTTGGAGTCCAAGATCAGGGTGCCAGGATGGCTGAGTTCCAGTGAGTCCTCTTTCCAGTTGCAGGCTGCTGACTTATTGTAATCTCACATGGCTGGGAGCAGAGAGAGGAAGCTGACTTTCCTGTGACTTTTTATAAGAGCATTAATCCCATGCTTAGGGCTCCACCCTTAAGACCTCATCTGATCCTAATTTACTTCCAAAGGCCCCACCTCCTAATAACATCACATTCTTGGGTAGGGTTTCAACATACAAATTGGGACATGGCAAGTGGGGAGGGATACAAACATTCAGTCCAGAAGAAAACTATATATATGATATTATGATATATAGTATTTTATTATGTTATATGTATATGTGATAGTAAACCATATAATATTTATGGTTTTACTTACATTTGTAGTAATTACAGTCTTCATCTGTACACAGTATTGTAATTAATGGTGAGACAATAAAGTTATTAAAATATCAAAATAATTTATATAAACATAATCTGAAAAGTACTAATATACTTAGTTTTTACTGAAAGTTTCCAAATTTAATTAAACATTTAAAACTTTTATTTAGTTGCTTATATTGGAGAGCACTTCATCAGTAACCACTTCAAATGCTTAAAGTGCAATATTAATTAGCTATTCCTCACAGAATGCCTCAGTAAATGAGGCTTGCTCTTCCTCTTCTATAAATTAAGACATGCAACCCTAAGTGGGTTAAGTTCACATGAAACCGTAGCAGCTGGGTTTTCTTTTTTTTTGTTTTTTTTAATGGAAGGAGTCTCTTCTAAAATATTTTCTAATAACTTCTTTAAATACATTATTTTAAAGAGAAAACATTCATACAAATGGCTATCTGAGAGACAGGTGCAATGTCCAGTTTAACAGTCATGTGTTAAAAACCTAGTTCTCTACTATTTCATTCTCTTATGTCTGCCAATGTAATTTTACCCATTTTCACATTTTTCTACATGCATAAATAGTGCCTTACTAAATTAGACATGTAAACTTGAGGCTAATTTCTTTCTTTGGGCCTCAGTTTATTTGTTGTATAAAGTTGTATCAATTTTAGAGAGTTGTTAATTTGACTTCATATAAGGTCCTTATCACAGTATTTGACACATACTGGATATTTTCCAATGGGTGAGTTCTTTCCCCTACATCTCTTTAGCAATTCTCTATCTATCCATATTTACACTCCAGGGATGGATGCAACAGTGTACCGGTGGCTTGAATAAACCTAATAATGAAAAGTTAACTGGTATAATACAGGTTCTTTGGATAAAGGATTGCTCTTCAAACCACATTTATGCCTGCAAAACATCAACTCATGATCAACTTCATGTGTTTCTCCTTTTGTCAAATGCTTGTATGAATTGCTCTTCCTCAAGTAGCTAAATCCAACCCCAATTCTCTGTGTCTCCTCAGCAGATAATAATTACTATGTCTTTTACAAAAAATGATTCAGGTGCCATAATATAAACTCCAAGAACTTTCCACTCTTCAACTTCAGGTTTTCTATCATTCATCTTTATTCATGCATAGTTATGTTCTAAGCTATTGAGCCCATGTTTGTCTCTTCTCCAGATTAAAAAAAATTGCTTGCATTGTCAGTGTGAATATATAAAATATCCTCTGATGAGAAATAATGATTCTATTCCACCAGTCAAGAATATTAAAACAGGAAAAAGTAGGGTTTTTTTTCCAAAGACTTTTAGTCTGTAACTGAAAGCAAAGTTTCAATAATTTTTTTTTTTTGCTTAGATATTTTGCTCACAGTGATATACAGTGATGTTATAACTTGGCTGCTCCCTTTGTTCATGATTTTACCCAGGTAGGACAGATTTATGGCAGAGGTCTGAATTATAAATTAAAGTCTGCCATGGTTAATCTGATAAATGTTCCACAGGGTTGGCACAATCATGTGCTTATAAGAGAAGCAATATTCTCCACTGTGTATGTGTTTGTTCTGTGGAAACCATGACTATGTTCAAAGTCTTAATTGGAAATATATCTAAAATTTAATCATGTGTAAAAGTTGTTTTAAAAACATATGTTTAGAAAGTACAGTTGAGTTAAATTATAATTCTTTCCATAGGGTGCAAAGCATAGAAAACAAATGCAAATTGGCTAGCAAAAATTGAGGCATGACTAGACTCAAAAATGAAAGGAACTAATAAGTCTGCCTGCCAGTAGTGTTGCAATTCTGACTAGCAGATGATAATTTGGCACCTTAGAACATTGGGATGATTGACTCTACCTGACCAACATTTCATAAATCCTAAACTGGTGCAGGTAGAGGTGGGTAATTACTGCAGCCACCCCAGGGGAAAAGAAGGAGCAGGTGTTAGGCTACCAGCACAGCTCGAGTTTCAACTCATTTCAAAAATAAATGTAGCTAGTGGTAGAAGCCAAGAAATTTGGATCAGTTGAGATTTTTGCCATCACAATTTGGGGGATTATAATTGAATTTTTGCCTCTCTGACCTGATTCTTTCTAATGAATTTCCCATACTGGTAACTTTAAATTTTAACTTTTCCCTAAGCTCTTTGTGTTCTTCTGCAGTCACTGAGTATAGGACTCACATACTGTTTCAGTAACAACTGACAAATTTGTCTTTTGAAAGATTTACTGCATGAGCTTTCTTGACAGAGAGCTGATCACAGAGAAGACACATCTGTCTGTTTCATGGAGGTATTCATGCTCTGTTATTGCTATAGAAGATCTGGAGGAGGAAAGGTAGAGTGAGTGAGTGACTGCAAAGGAAAGTGGGTTTTTTTTAGTGAGTAAGTTAAAATGATGGGAAAGAACCAGAAAGGAAAAAAATGGTCTTTTATTATTTTTTTTCTGTTTAAAAATAACTTAGAAGGAAAAATTTAATAGTCAAATACTCAATGCAATTAATCCTGATTTATTACTCAGAATGACCTATTGTGTTGCTGGATCTAATTAGCCTTCTCCTCTTATTCATAATTATTGATATGTGTGTGCACATTGTGCATTCCTGTAAAGATGTCTCAGTTTTCAAGCACATTGCTTGAATGTATAATTGCCTTACAGTGTTCTATTAGTTTCGGCTGTGTAACAAAGTTAATCAGCTATATGCAAATGTGTATCCTCATATCCCCTCCCTCTTGCATCTCCCTCCCACCCTCCCTATCCCACCCCTCTAGGTGGTCACAAAGCTCCAAGCTGATCTCCCTGTGATATGCGGCTGCTTCCCATTAGCTATATAATTTAAATTTGGTACTGTGTATATGTCAATGCTACTCTCTCACTTCATCCCAGCTTACACTTCCCTCTTCCCATGTCCTCAAGTCCATTCTCTACATCTGCGTCTTTATTCCTGTCCTGCCCCTAGGTTCATCAGAACCATTTCTTTTTAAATTCCATATATATATGTGTTAGCATGTGTTAGTATTTGTTTTTCTCTTTCTGACTTACTTCACTCTGTATGACACACTCTAGGTCCATCCACCTCACTACAAAATAACTCAGTTCCGTTTCCTTTTATGGCTCAGTAATATTCCACTGTATATAAGTGCCACATCTTTTTTATCCATTCATCTGTTGATGGACACTTAGATTGCGTCCATGTCCTGGCTATTGTAAATAGTGCTGGAATGAACATTGTGGTATAGGACTCTTTTTTTTTTTTTAACATCTTTATTGGAGTATAATTGCTTTACAATGGTATGTTAGTTTCAGCTTCACAACAAAATGAATCAGTTATATATATACATATATTCCCATATCTCTTCCCGCTTGCGTCTCCCTCCCTCCCACCCTCCCTATCCCACCCCTCCAGGCAGTCACAAAGCACCGAGCTGATCTCCCTGTGCTATGCGGCTGCTTCCCACTAGCTATCAAGTATGGTTTTCTCAGGGTATATGCCCAGTACTGGGATTGCTGGGCCATATGGTCATTATATTTTTAGTTTTCTAAGGAACTTCCATACAGTTCTCCATAATGGCTGTATCAATTTAGATTCGCACCAACAGTGCAAGAGGGTTCCCTTTTCTCCACACCCTCTCCAGCATTTATTGTTTGTAGATTTTTTGATGATGGCCATTCTGGCTGGTGTGAGGTGATACCTCATTGTAGTTTTGATTTGCATTTCTCTAATGATTAGTGATATAGAGCATGCTTTCATGTGTTTATTGGCAATCTGTATATCTTCTTTGGAGAAATACAGGTGTTCTGACCATTGTTGGACTGGGTTGTTTGTTTTTTGGTATTGAGCTGCATCAGCTACTTGTATATTTTGGAGATTAATCCTTTGTCAGTTGCTTGGTTTGCAAATATTTTCTCCTATTCTGAGTGTTGTCTTTTCATCTTGTTTATGGTTTCCTTTGCTGTGCAAAAGCTTTTATTTTTCATTAGGTCTCATTTGCTTATTTTTGTTTTTATTTCCATTTCTCTAGGAGGTGGGTCAAAAAGAATCTTGCTGTGATTTATGTCAGAGTGTTCTTCCTATGTTTTCCTCTAAATGTTTTATAGTGTCTGGCTTTACATTTAGATCTTTAATCCATTTTGAGTTTATTTTTTTATGGTGTTAGAGAGTGTTCTAATTTCATTCTTTTACATGTAGCTGTCCAGTTTTCCCAGCACCACTTATTGAAGAGGCTGTCTTTTCTCCATTGTATACTCTTGCCTCCTTTATCAAAGATAAGGTGACCATATGTGCATAGGTTTATCTCTGGGCTCTCTATCCTGTTCCACTGATCTATATTTCTGTTTTTGTGCCAGTACCATACTCTCTTGATTACTGTAGCTTTGTAGTATAATCTGAAGTCAGAGAGCCTAATTCCTCCAGCTCCATTTTTCATTCTCAAGATTGCTTTGGCTATTCAGGGTATTTTGTGTCTCCATACAAATTGTGAAGTTTTTTGTTCAGTTCCATGAAGAATGCCATTGGCAGTTTGATAGGGATTGCATTGAATCTGTAGATTGCTTTGGGTAGTAGTCATTTTCTCAATGTTGATTCTTTCAATCCAGGAACATGGTATATCTCTCCATCTGTTTGTATTATTTTTAATGTCTTTCATCAGTGTCTTATAGTTTTCTGCATACAGTTTTTTTGTCTTCTTAGGTAGGTTTACACTAGGTATTTTACAGCATCTTTAGGATTCTCTATGTATAGTATCATGTCATCTGCAAACAGTGACAGTTTTACTTCTTCTTTTCCGATTTGGATTCCTTTTATTTCTTTTTCTTCTCTGATTGCTGTGGCTAAAACTTCCAAAACTATGTTGAATAATAGTTATGAGGGTGGGCAACCTTTTCTTTTCCTGATCTTGGAGGAAATGGTTTCAGTTTTTCACCATTGAGAATGAGGTTGGCTGTGGGTTTGTCATATAAGGCCTTTATTATGTTGAGGTAAGTTCCCTCTATTCCTACTTTCTGGAGGGTTTTTATCATAAATAGGTGTTCAATTTTGTCCAAAGCCTTTTCTGCATCTATTGAGATTGTCGTATAGTTTTTATCCCCCTGTTTTTTAATATGGTGTATCCCATTGATTGATTTGCATATATTGAAGAAACATTGCATTCTTGGGATAAACTCCACTTGATCATGGTGTATGATTCTTTTAATGTGCTGTTGGATTTTGTTTGCTTGTATTTTGTTGAGGAGCTTTGCATGTATGTTCATCAGCGATATTGGCCTGTAGTTTTCCTTTTTTGTGACATCTTTGTCTGGTTTTGGTATCAGGGTGATGGTGGCCTCGTAGAATGAGTTTGTGAGTGTTCCTCCCTCTGCTGTATTTTGGAAGAATTTGAAAAGGATAGGTGTTAGTTCTTCTCTAAATGTTTGATAGAATTTGCCTGTGAAGCTATCTGGTCCTGGGCTTTTGTTTGTTGGAAGATTTTTAAATCACATTTTCAATTTCAGTGCTTGTAATTGGTCTGTTTATATTTTCTAATTCTTCCTGGTTCCGTCTTAGAAGGTTTTACTTTTGTAAGAATTTGTCTGTTTCTTCCAGGTTGTCCATTTTATTGGCATATAGTTGATTGTAGTCATCTCTCATTATCCTTTGTATTTCTGCAGTGTCAGTTGTTTCTTCTGCTTTTTCATTGCTAATTCTGTTGATTTGAGTCTTCTCCCTTTTTTTTCTTGATGAGTCTGGTTAATGGTTTATCAATTTTGTTTATCTTCTCAAAGAACCAGCTTTTAGTTTTATTGATCTTTGTTATTGCTTCCCTCATTTCTTTTTCATTTATTTCTGATCTGATATTTATGATTTCTTTCCTTCTGCTAACTATGGGCATTTTTTGTTCTTCTTTCTCTAATTACTTTAGGTGTAAGGTTATGTTGTTTATTTTAGCTTATTCTTGTTTCTTGAGGTAGGATTTTATGGCTATAAACTTCCTTCTTACAACTTCTTTTGCTACATCTCATAGGTTTTGGGTTGTAGTGTTCTCACTGTCTTTTGTTTCTAGGTGTTTTCTGATTTCCTCTTTGATTTCTTTAGTGATCTCTTTGTTATTTAGTAGCATATCATTTAGCCTCCATATGTTTGCATTTTACAGTTTTTTTCATGTAATTGACATCTTGTCTCATAGCATTGTTGTTGGAAAAGATACTTGATATGATTCCAATTTTCTTAAATTTACCAAGGCTTGATTTGTGACCCAAGATATGATCTATCCAGGAGAATGTTCCATGAGCACTTGAGAAGAAAGTGTATTCTGTTGTTTTGGAATGGAGTGTCCTATAAATATCAATTAAGTCCAACTTGTTTAATGTGTCATTTAAATCTTGTGTTTCCTATTTATTTTCATTTTGGATGATCTGTCCATTGGAGTGGGGTGTTAAATTCCCCCACTCTGATTGTGTTACTGTTGATTTCCGCTTTTAGGCTGTTAACCTTTGCCTTATGTATTGAGGTGCTCCTAATTTGGGTGCATAAATATTTCAATTGTTATATTTTCTTCTTGCATTGATCCCTTGATCATTATGTAATGCCCTTCTTTGCCTCCTGTGATAGTCTTTATTTTAAAATCTATTTTGTCTGGTATGAGAATTGCTACTACAGCTTTCTTTAGATTTCCATTTTCATGGAATATCTTTTTCCATCCCCTCACTTTCTGTCTGTATTGTCTCTAGGTCTGAAGTGGGTCTCTTGTAGACAGCATATACACGGGTTTGTTTTTGTATCCATTCAGCCAGTCTATGTCTTTTGTTGGAGCATTTAATCCATTTACATTTAAGGTAATTACCTATACGTATGTTCTATTACCATTTTCTTAATTGTTTTGGGTGTTATTGTAGGTCTTTTCCTTCTCTTGTGTTTCCTGCCTAGAGAAGTTTCTTTAGCATTTGTTGTAAAGCTGGTTTCATGGTGCTGAACTCTCTTAGCTTTTGCTTGTCTGTAAAGGTTTTCATTTCTCCATTGAGTCTGAATGAGATCCTTGCTGGGTAGAGTAATCTTGGTTGTAGCTTTTTCCCTTTCATCACTTTAAATATGGCCTGCCTACCCTTCTGGCTTGCAGAGTTTCTGCTGAATATTCAAGTCTTAACCTTATGGGGATTCCCATGTATGTTATTTGTTGCTTTTCCCTTGCTGCTTTTAATAATTTTTCTTGGTAATTAATTTTTGATAGTTTGATTAACATGTGTCTCATCATGTTTCTCTTTGGGTTTATCCTTTAGGGGACTCTGCACTTCGTGGACTTGATTGACTATTTCCTTTCCCATGTTAGGGAAGTTTTCAACTATAATCTCTTCAAATATTTTCTCAGACCCTTGTTTTTCTCTTCTCCTTCTAGGACCTCTATAATCGAATGTTGGTGCATTTAATGTTGTCCCAGTGGTCTCTGTGTCTGTCCTCAATTCTTTTCATTCTTTTTTCTTTATTCTTCCCTGGCAGTTATTTCCATCATTTTATTTTCCAGCTCACTTATCCGTTCTTCTGCCTCAGTCATTCTGGTATTCATTCTTTCTAGAGTATTTTTAATTTCATTTACTGTGTTGCTCATCACTCTTTGTTTGCTCTTTAGTTCTTCTAGATCCTTGTTAAATGTTTCTTGTATTTTATCCATTCTGTTTCTGAGATTTTGGATCATATTTACTCTCATTTCTCTGAATTCTTTTTAGGTAGGTTCCCTATTTCCTCTTCATTTTTAGTCTTGTAGGTTTCTACCTTGCTCCTTCATCTGTAACATATTCTTTTGTTGTTTCAGTTTTTGTTTTTTGATGGGTGGGGCTGTAATTTTGTCTTCCTCATTGTTTGGCCTGAGCCATCCAGCACTGGAGTTTGCAGGCATTTGGATAGAGCCAGGTCTTGGTGCCGATATTAGGACCTCTGGGAGGCCTCACTCCAATTAATATTCCCTGGGGTCTGAGGTTCTCTGTTAGTCCAGTGGTTTGGACTCAGAGCTCCCACCACAGTAGCTTGAGCCAACCTCCAGCCTGGGAGTAAAGATCCCGCAAGCTGCATGGTATGGCAGAAAAAAAAAAAGAAAGAAAGAAAAAACGTGCAGTACAATATCAAAGAATAAAAATCAAAATTAGAAAGTTAAAGAAAAATAAAAAATATATCAGGAAAAATAAAAATATAATTTAAACAACTGCAAGAAGGTAAAATAAAACCACAACAGAAAAAAGGAAAAAAAGAAAGTGGGGGGTGCAGGGAACCAACCAAAAGGAGAGAACAATAACAAAGTGTAAAGAATAAAATAAAATTAGAAAAATAAAAGATTTATGTGGAAAAATAAAAATATAAGTGAATCAACAACAATGAATCAACAAGGTAAAACTGAACCCCAATCTAAAAGAGGAAAAAAGAACCAAAAGAAAAAGCCTTGGCTATGAGGGTGGAGTTTATTGGTGGTGGAACTTAAGCAGAGGTGGGGTTTAGGGTGAGGCAGGACCTATGCGGGTGGGGGGGTGACATTTGAGTGTGGGGCGGGGCCTCTGCTTAGGACATGCGCAGAAGGGGAGTGGCAGCACAATGCAAGGAGGGCCTCTGGAGTGTGGAGGTCTGGAGTTTGGAGGTAGGGCCTTGAGTGAGGGTGTGTGGGTGGGGTTTAGTCCCAGCACATTGGAGGGGGTCTCAGAGGGTGTCTGAGTGTAGAGGTAGAGCCCTGGGTGGGGGTATAGGGATGTGGCTTGGGATCTGTGCAGCAGGAGGGAGCCTCCAAGGGCAGAGGATTAGTCCCAGGAGCCCAACAGGCTCCGGGGTGCCTAAGGGGATAGGGAAAAGGCTGGACGCATTCCCTTCTGTTCCTTTGCACCCCTTTCCCACAGACTCCCCCAGGGTCTCTCCCATCCTCGCTGGACCCTTAACCTTGGGTGGGTCCCACTGGGTGTAGGAACTCTTCGCCACCCCCAGCCTCCCCTCAGGGGTGCTGGTCCTGGAGGCCCAGCCTTTACTTTTGTTCCCCGTTTACTCCCTCCCACTCTTTCAGGATGCACACCACTTGGAGGAGGCCTTGGTAGACAGAGGATCAGGCCCTGGATCTCAGCAGGCTCCTGGGGGCCCAAGTGGGCAGAGGAAACCTGACCACACTCCATTTTGATCCTCTGTCCTCCCAGTGGTCCCCCAATTTCCTCCTTTGGGTGTGGGATCCCTTCTTCTCCCCCAGTCGCCCCTCAGGGGCGCCAATTCCCTCCTGCCTCCACTTATCCTCCCCCTTCACTCCCCCCATGCCCCATATCCTACCTGGTAGCTGGTGCTTCCTCCCGTCCCCTTAGGTGTCTGTGATCCGCCACCGGTGCCTGGTAGGTGCCCTAATTGTGAGGAGACGCAAATTCCACCTCCTCCTAGTCTGCCTGCCATCTTGATTCTGCCCCCCTCTCATTCCATGTTTTAAAATTGATGTTTTATCTTCCAATTCCCAGAGGTCTAATCTGTTATATTACTTAGATGACTGCCTGGCATTAATTTATGTATGAAAATTACTCTGCTTGAGTTGTATAAATTTTCCCTTAGCATTATTTTACGTATCTATCAGTTCTATTATGATTAAGGCTAACATAGTCCCTTTTTTTAAATGTAGCATATATTAGACAGAACTTAAATAGCCTAATTCATTTTTCATACATAATTTATAACTTCCAAATTCTAATTTATTACTTTCAATTTCTGTGATCTTTTATGGAACACAATTGCCAATCAAGAGAAGATTCCAAGAATAGAAAAATAATGAAACTTAAAGAAGTCCCTGGAAGTTTTAATACATGAAATTTCCTAATTTTATATATAATTATCAATATATTGACATGTGCATTTTCTGGGAATGTATTTAAAATTTAACAGGGAGTGTTTTCAGAAATTTTGTTATTGCATAGTAACCTAACCACAAGTATTTGTGTTATGTAAACTTTAATTTCAGTCTTGCCTCCTTCACTTATAAGTGTGTAATCTTGAGAACTTGAATCAGTTCTCTGAGGGTCCATTTATTCCTTCATAAAATGATGATAATACTTAGTTTAGAGTGTGAGATGCTGTGTACAAATACCTAGCAATATACTGTGTAAATGGTGGTTGCTTAATAAATTATCTTTTTATTATTTGACTGTTTCAAGTTTTCTCTATTATTATTTAAACCCTGTTTATATATTTTATTCTCAATGGATCTGGAAAAATTACCTTATCATTCCCCACAATAACTCATTCATGTCCATTGATCAAACTCGAGCTCACCTTGTGACTCCTCTTCAGCCACGACTGTTTCTTTACTTTTAATTTTTGTCATTGGTCTCTTTTCAATATAGCCTGTAGGACATTGCACACAAATTCAGGTGTACTTGTGGAATTTGGAGGAGGATACTTACTAAATCTGTGACTTCGGGCTGTATGTATAAACTTTTGTGTTTCTGTGATCTCACATGTGAATGGAGATAACAAATACCTACATTTTAAGTGAGGTAAAAATTAAATAAGTTAATAACATGTGAAAACTCATAACACAAAGCCTCCCAAGTGGGGTACATTCCCAAACAGTACCTTTCTTCTTGCAGTCTGCTTTGGGGCCTACTGCAGATATCACACAAAACTGCCATTAAGAAGTCCCTATTCTGATGCTTCTCTGATTCCTATGATCTATCTGTTCAAGGCCTTTCTGATTTACAAGTTCTTTTTTTTTTTTTTCCTGCAGTATATTATTCTGTTTTAAACTGGTTCGAGTCATTGGCCTCCCTCCACAGTTATGATTTCTACTCTCCTCCTAATGATGCTATTTTTGACAGTTTTGGTTAAACTACTTCTTTTGTCCAGTCCAGAATTACCTATACTCAACATAGTCTAACCACTCACAAAAGTATTCAAGTATGGACAGACCAGTAGTGATGAGCACTTAGAACACATTTTTTCTTTCTTAAATTCAATTCCTACATTTCTGAAGTTGTAGTACTCATCTAGATGAGACACTTTCAAATGGGGAAACCAGAATTCATTTATAAAATTTTGATGGGAATAATAATTAGTTTAGAAATTGCCACATCAGGAATGGTGGTAAGAATTCAAAATTGCTTTTTATGTTAAAAAAAAATTTAAAGGAGATATAAAGACTCTTTTCAGGTATCTGATAGGCTACCATATGGGAACAGCTACTTTTCTCTTTCTCTAATAACAGAAAATGTGTTTAAGTTATATGAATGAAAATGAAAGGATTTCAGGTTTTAAAAAAAAGCACAACATGAAAAAAATTGAAATGTGGTAAGGAACTCCTTGTTACTAAATATATAAAGCAGAAGATGAAGAATACTTCTTCCCAATTCTACCACCTGGGGGTACAATGTGGAGAATAGAGAGGGAGAATTAACATCAAGAGCAGATTATTAGGATAATAAGGTGTATTCAATGCCAACATTCTCCAATCCTAGTTGACCTTTTAGAGATAGGACAAAAAGAAAGAGACTTTTTCTAAGAAAATAGCATATGGGCTCCATTTATGATGTGGAGAGTCTTAATTAATCAAAATGTAATTAATAAACAGCAGTTATGTATTAACCGAATGGTAGACTATGTAGAGAATAGCTATGGAATTCAGGATGTGACTCCTAATAAAATATAGGCAATAATTGCAACTACTTTTTAGACTGGGATAATAAAGTACCTGGCATTTTCTACCAGGTGAGTTCTGATACTTAGCTATAAATAATTACAGAAAATATGCCTTGTAACAAAACATACACATTTTGTAAAACATTTTATATTAGTGATATTACTAACATATAATAGTCAGAATACACATCTAAACAATTGTACATAAATCACTTAGTCAATGATGGATATCTTTTGTGAAATATTTTTTACAAAAAATATTCCTACCAAAGATATACAAAAATCGTAGGCATTATTATTTTATAAGCTAGAAAATGGATATCTCTTGGAAACTGAAGTAGCACAGCATCATAACTTAAAACATTATGGTTTGGGAAAGGCCAGAATTTGGAAGTAGACCTAGAAAATTTTCCAATGCTACTGTAGCTGAGAAAGCTTTGGCTGACAGGAAAATCCTGGAGGAGACTGGGTGGGGAGGGGAATTTTGAGTTATTCGGATTAGCTTAGGGTCTGGTGATTTCACTTATACAATAACACTGTCCAGAAAAATGTCAACCACCTCACTTGTATTTTAAAGGGTGAGGGGTGTCCTATCCTGGGTTACTGAAAAAGAGATTGTCCATGCAAAATAGTTCCAGTAGGGTACAGGCAGTCATCAGCTCTGTTAGTGACAAATGGGTTCTCTCCAGGTTGTTATTGATGGGAGATTCTGATAAGAGAGAGTAACACATTAAATCCATCCAGCTACCTACCTACTTACCTACGTACCTATCGTCTATCTCTGTAATCTATCATCTACCTATGCAGATAGCTATCTATATAACATAGTGTTCTCTTGGGTAGAAAAAAAAAAATCTGTGCTTACCTCCCAAGAAATTCTGTGGTACTGGCATGTGCCATAGGGAAAATGCACCTCTTACATCTCTGACTGTGGGAAGACTGATTGACTACCCCAACAGTTGTGCCCTAAAATCCATCATTGTGTTCATGTTGAGGACACACTTCCCACAGGCTGCTGTCAAGCAGTAACTGAAGATGGCAGGGATGCTAAGATGGACACATTCCTGAAAAATGAGAGATAGCCCTGATAACGGGCTTTGACTGTGGAAGGCTCCACCAGCCCTACTGAATATTCATAGTTCTAAGCTGCAGTCTAAGAAACTTTTTCCATCCCTCTCTCATTCATAAGAGTCAGACCTGTATTACAGACAGATGGCTCCTGGCTCTATTGCCAGTTTTTTTCTGAGATGCTTTCACTTAATAAATCTTTTGGTTCTTTCTCTTATCTTGGGATCTATTTCTTGGAGGACTGGACTAACAAAAGCAATGGATGATTGCTTCCCCTCTGGTGGAAGATGAGAGATGGTTGTCAGATAAAGGTGAGTAGATGACTGCTTTCAATTTCAGAAGGCAGGTGTTTGCTGCCAATGCAGGGGACATGGCTTCGAGCCTTGGTCCAGGAAGATCCCATAAGCCATGGAGCAACTAACCCCATGCACCACAACTACTGGGCCTGTGCTCTAGAGTCCATGAGCCACAACTACTGAGCCCACATGCCATAAGTACTGAAGAAGCCTGTGTGCCTAGAGCCCATGCTCCGCAACAAGAGAAGCCACCGCAATAAGCCTGTGCACCGCAACGAAGAGTAGCCCCACTCACCGCAAGTAGAGAAAGCCCACACACAGCAACAAAGACCCAACACAGCCAAAAATAAATAAATAAATAAATTTTTAAAAATGTGCAGAAGGCAGGCATTTGAACCTTCAGAAGATGTTGTCAGAAGAGCCTTTACAATGATTGTGGATAACAACACCATACTTAATGCATACCTGTCTGGGAGAGCAGAGAAGCTTTGATATTCCTTAGTTTAAACTTCTTTAATTGTGTCATGGAGATGTATGCTTGCAGCTCACCTATATATATATATATATATATATATATATATATATATATATATATATACACCATATCACAGTGTGTGTTTCTAGAAATATGAATAGGGAGAATACTAACACAGTTTTTATATAGGATACAATGCAATTTTCCAAATATTTATCTTATTTTAAATATCTGAGATTAAGCATATATTTTTGAAGCTAAGTGCTAGTTATTGTATAAATTTTCAGGAGTGGAGAAAGATTATAAAGAAGACATTGTTAACCCCAGGTAGGCCATTATCATTGTTAGCCCTGTGAACAGTAAAGGTAGGCTTCCATTTGCCATAGATGTTTCTTTTCTCCATAAATAAATTCTCCTACAAAGCCTTGATTTTATGCAGATGCAAATGCTAAAGTGGGGCAGGAAAAAGCAGTCATTCATCAAACACATAGATTTTGGAGTTTAATTACTTTTAAAATGTTTTCTATAATTATTAGTCTGTTCCAGAGGTTTAGTTTACCCTCTATTTAGCCTAGAGATTTTTGCTACATTTATAGTAAATTGTAAAATTCTTGGATTAATTTAGAGCTTGAAGAGTTTGTGAATTCATTTATTACACATATTTTTCTCATGACTTCATTTTAAAATGAGCAGTTAAAAATTTAATGGCAAGAATTTAAAATTTTGAATTGACCTGATTTGGGGGGAAATTTTTTTTGTTATCAGAGATGCATAAAGGCAACAAGCTGAATTTCTTAGCTTGACAACTCAATGTCTATTTCTTGTCATACTTTTCATGAAGAATGTGGTAATCTGTTAATTGCAAATCTTTAGATTTAGTATAAAGAAGCTCATGTAAGAAAAGGCACATTAAAATAGGATGAGGATAATAATAAATATTCTAGATGCAGTCTGAATTTCCCTGCCAGTTATGTAAAAAATGACATTATAATAAAAATCAAAGAAATAAACTCAAAGGCTTATTCCTTGCCACCTAGACATTCCTGTGGTATTAGTATTAGTGTCCTCCAGTTTGTGCATCCTGCTGGTTCTACTATATTCTCCCAAACGTTTAACCTGGAAGTAAAGAAAGACATATCAAAAATTTTGTTTGACATTTCTAAAGGGAATAAGCAAAATTCTTAAACGCTTTCTTAACACCTGCTTTGTGTAATTGGCACTACTGTTGCTTACTAGAGGCATTGGTGGCATTTGCCTTGGTGGAGGTACTGTATCAAGCTCTGTCATTCAACTTAAAGAATTCTTCAGGATTTAGTAAAGCAAATAGCAAAGGGAATATACAAGGTGAATGCTCTCAAACATGAATCTTAAGTGAGATTATAGTAGAAGAGCCTAGGAAATTATCTCACCAAATATAGGAAAGGAAAAGAAAAATGACAGCAGGAAAAGCAAAATAGCTAAACAGAGTGAACAAAGAGAGGATTAACGTAACAGGAGAGAAAAGTCAGAGAAGTAACTAGTTTTCTAAGATGATTCAGTAAACTGAATCATCTTAAAAATGGGAAATTCCCATTATTAAAATATCAATATAAGTTTTCATTTAGTAATTAATTTGCTATCATGCAGGAAGATATGGGCTTACCCAATAAAAAATAAAAGGCAAAATCAAATTTTGGCCTTTTGTGTAACAGTCAGACATGACTAAATTAAAAAATAATATAAAACAATATGAAATAGCAGAATAAAAAGAAAATATATACTCTTAACAAGTTTCCCTACCTAAATATATAAATATTTTAAATTTCTTTATACCTGTGTGGAAACAATCTCAGAATTCATCTATTTTGTCAAAGCTAACACCTGGAAATATTGTTATTGGCTTTCATTTTTCTTTTTTTATCAATTATTTTACTGTGATGAAGAGGGCATTTTACCTGCTATATTGGACAGTTCAAAGCCTTCCTAGAATCTTATTTGTTACCAAGCATAAAAGGTCATCATGAATGTCATTTGCTGCTATTAAGCACAGCAACATGCACCATTGAAGAGAATAATCTTATGTTTAATTAAAGTAGGAGGTTCTCCGGAACTGTCAGCCAGCTGTCTGCTTCTGTGATGTTAAAATAAAACTGAATTAGAAGAATCGTGGACAATGATATAAAAGTGGGAGATATTCAAATAATATAAAAGTGGGAGATATTCAAAGTTTAAGGTCAATTTTCAAGACTGTCACACACACACACACACACACACACACACACACACACACACACACACACA
>NW_020837945.1:50562638-50640106 GCF_003676395.1 Aethalodelphis obliquidens
ACACACACACACACACACACACACACACACACACACACACACACACAAAACACCTTAACTTCTAGTCCCATTTTGGCCTCTTAAAAACAGGAAAAGCTTAACATATTGTTTCCCTCCTTGTCTCCATTAGAGTGAAAGAGTAATTACCCTTACAATGCCTTCCATTCTGTGACCTCCAGAGTCAAAGCCACAGTCATATATAACTGAAGTTTTTCCCCTAAATTACCTGGCTAATTGCTTAACACTATACTTCACTTAGGCAAGATAAAATAGGCTGGAGAGAGAAGAGAATTACAAAAATTTTACTAATAGTTATCTCTAGAATTTAGGTGTTACTATAAAGAGGTTCTATTGTCTCAGAAGGTTTTTAGAAGCATTTCTTTGGTTCTGGTTTGTAGACAGTCACTATCTTGATTCATAAATGAAGATAAAGTTCATATCATATTCCATTTCACAGAACACTTTGAAAGAAAAAATTGATAAAACTAAGAAAGATGCAGAATTGATATCAATGACTTTTTTTTAATCAGATGGAAATAATTATTTCCAAAGATAATATGCTGCATTTCAAGGTTTGCTTTAGGACTCAGAAAGCATTTAAAGCAGACTGCTTTTACATTGCTTCAATTAGGAGGTTTTCAGTTATATACACATTCCATGCCAGATTTTTAAAAACAGTCTACTACCATATAGTTTATTAACATGGTAGCTGAAGGTGGCAAGGATGTGCTACTCCATTTCACTTTTTCCAGCTCTGGAAAATAGAGGAAGTGTTAACTAAAACCTAACACACACTTATATACAAACCCATGCACAATATTTATGATCCAATACATGAATGGATTGATATGTGGATATTCATTTAAGTTTTATGGATGATTTTTTTTGAACAAAATTATTTTTCTCCCAAAATTTATTTTTGCCTGGCTTTTACAGGGTCTGAAAGTTTTATCATTAGTGGAATAGAATATTCAGCTTGTCACATTGATCATTGTCATTAAAGCACAAATTAAAATTTTAGATTGGCTACCTAGTCACTTAATAGGGCTTTAGTATAGTGAGATGAGAATCAGGTAGAGTTTTATTTCAGAGACACAGAGGTCAGAATTGATATTCATTTTATTAATGATTCTACTAAATCCAGGCCCTCTGTTGAAAGGAGAAAAAACAATCTGAGAGGTTTCATTCACATTGTGATTTTAATCTACATTTCTGTAATTATGAGTGAGGTTAAGAATCTTCATATGTTTGAAGGTTATTTATATCTCTCTTCCTGTGAATTAGCTGTTTGTATCTTTTGCCCTCTTTTTCTATTGAATTCTTGGTCAGTTCTTTTCTCAATTTAGGGAGGAGGTAGATCTTTTGTCTGAGATGTAAACTGATAATAATTTTTCCCCATTAGTCTTTTGTCTTCGTGCTTTGCTTGTACTTTTTTCTTATAGAAGTTTTTTTTTTTTTAATGTTGTCACAGTTATGAATATTTCATTTTAGGAATTCCAAATTTGAGTCATAGAAAGGACTCCCATGTTTTGAGGCTCTGTAGGAATTCACCAATGTTTGCCTTTAGTATATTTATGGTTTTATATTTTTTAAATTTATTTTTAATTGTGGAAAAAACATTTAAAAAATTTGCCATCTTAGCCAGTTCTAAGTGTACAGTACAGTGGTGTTAAGTATATTCCATTTGTATACAACCAATCTCCAGAACTTTTTCATTTTGCAAAACTGAAACTACCAGTTAAACAACTCCTCATTTCTCCCTCCCCCAGCTCCTGACAACCACAATTCTACTTTCTGTTTCTATGAATTTGACTACTAAAGGTATCTCACATAAATGGAATCATGTAGTAATTGTCTTTTTGTGACTGGCTTATTTCATTTAGCAAAATGTCCTCAATATTTATCCACATTGTAATGTGGAACTCCTTTAGAATTTCCTTTCTTTTTAAAGCTGAATACTATTCCATTGTATGTATATACTAGATTTTGTTTATCCAATTATTTGTCAATGGACACTTGAATCGCTTCTACCTCTTGGCTGTTGTGAATAATGCTGCTATGAACATAGAATCACAAATATCTCAAGACCCTGTTTTCAATTATTTTGGATATATACCTAGAAATAGAATAGCTAAATCATACTGTAATTCTATTTTTAATTTTTTAGAAACTGCCACAGTGTTTTCCATTAAAGCTGCACAATTTTACACTCCTGCCAACAGTGCACAAGGGTTACAATTTCTCTTCATCCTCACCAACTTTGGTTTTGCTGTTGTTTTTTCTTCTTCCTTTCTCCTTTTTTTTTTTCCTTTGATAGAAGCCATCCCAGTGGGTATGTGATGATATTTCATTGTGGTTTTGACTTTTATTTCCCTAATGATTACTGAAGTTGAGCAACTTTTCATATGTTTCTTGGTCCTACAGTCATTTGACAACATATTCTGAAGGGAACTTGATTATCTTTATTTTCTGCTGGCCATCATATTGCTCCACTATATTAATGTCATCATCTTGACTGGACTTATGGAGCAGAAGTTGTAGGTTCTCTGGGTGCCACAGTAGGGACACTTGCACAGAATATGGCAGTAAATAAATCCTCTAAAATTCAAGGCCTGCCAGTGTAAGTTTTTTAGTCTTCAGCATGCTCAGACTTCTGCTCCAAAGTAAATAATATGTTATTATATCTTACTGTACCTCTGAAACACTAAGAAAGAGGCACATCACTTTCAGGTCTCTATAGATTTTGGAGATAGTACATACCAGACTTGGGAATACTATAAAAAATCATTTGTTGGGTGTCTTAGAAGGACCACAGTTTTGAATGGGGCCCAGAGTAAAGGAGGGCCTTTGTAAGAGACTTGGTCTACCATACACATGGAATCTGATTCTTGGGACATGTGACCCAACAGATCCCATGGTGTTATAGGTATTTGTGGTATATAAGGACTTTCTCTGAATATCTAAAGCCCTATTGGGGGAGTTGCAATACAAACCTCTCAAGTCTCTGGAATAATGCCATAACATATTCACCAGATAAAGATTTACCATCTGAAAATCAGCTTCTTCTATGGCCCTGGTCTCTAAGCAGATGTTGAGCACCTGACATGGAACATCAAAGATTATATGCTCAGATATGGTCTACCAGATCATAAAGCCAAGTGAGGATAAAGGTAAACCATAGTATGGTAGAAGTGGTTTATTCAGGATTGGCTCTGAGCTGGCCCAGAGGACATAAGTAAGTTAAAAGAGAGGTGGCCATGGAGCTCCAAGCCACCTACCATTGTTTGAGCCTCTCGCTCAATATAAACCTATGGCTCTATGGAGTGTTATCTACAACCAAGTTGTAGATTGATGGAGTTCGAATACAAATCTGAACCTCCTTCATGGTTTAGATGGCTTGATATATTGATATCAGCTGAAAATGGACTGTTGTTTTTGTATTACAGCCTCACAAGGAAATGGTCGTGAAAGATAGTGCTGGCTTTGAGCAATTTATTGGGTCATAATCTGGTATGAAGGGACAAATGTTCCAAGTTAGCAATATAACTGAACTTCTGTGTAGTTGAAAGAGCTTGGCTGATAGATCAGGAGCTTGGAAGGAGCAAAAACAGAAATTTGAAGACAAAGAAGTTTGGGAATCTATATAGTGGTAGTGGGCAAAAAGTGCAGATTGTTATTGCTCACATCAATGACCACCTACAGGCTGCTCTGTGAAAAGACACCTGTATCTAAGTTTTAGAACCTTGGGTATAAATTGCGGTTGGGTTTGCGGAAACCTGTAGACCTATGTATCAAGAGCTCTCCTTTCTAAGTAGTATAGCAAGTAATGGCTTTAATTTCCTCCTTTGATGTGTCAAAAGTACAATCAAAGTTTTTTGCTTGTTTCTTTTTTAACTAGACTGCATATGATTGACTCAGCTCCTCTGTATATTCCTCTTTGTATGCCCGCCTTTCCTTTTCAAGATCTATTTTGGAAAACATTTATAGCTTGTTGATGTTGCTTTGTGGACTATCATGCTACATTGGTTGGGTCACCCTAACCTTGTTTATAGCTGAATAAGAGATGAGTGACAAGATGCTTATGTCAATTAGTAATATATATATATTTTTTTGTATACTCAGTATTCAATACTCTGAACTCAATGAGCAATCCTGAGATAGCTCATTGTGCTGAATTGCCCACATGTGTACTGTGCTAGTGATTATGCTCAGATTCCAAAGGAGCTGTTGAAAAAAATAATGCCCATATTGGCATGGACAGAGAATAAACAGATGGATTCCCATTGGCAGTCATGGTTTGTCTAATATCTTGTATCCTTCCTTAGGGACTGAATGGTGTTTTGGGATGGTAGCTATGAGAATGAGACAAACTTGGAGCTGGATGTGGGACAAAATTTTTAAGCATCTGTCAATTTTGATATAATCAGAAGTTATATCAGTGAAAGCAGAAACATAACAAACTTCCTACAGAACATCTTTCATTTTTCCTTGTTAATAGAATTCTTTTAGGAGTTCCTTCTTATTTACCTTTGCAAATCTGTTCTCCCAGGTTGTAGGATTCTTCTCTGAAACCTATTTCCCCCTGCTCCCCCACCACCACAATCTTGAACATTTGCACAGATGCTTAGGTTAAAAAACCTCTTTGGTTCTAAAATCAATCTTCACTCTGAATACTGTATAGATTTCCCTTTTTTTCTTAGATTCCCAAGCCATAGGTCACTCCACTCTTACTGTAAACCAATCCAGCCTCCCATTTTTCCAGCCAGGCTCAGTACCCTAGAGCATTTTCTTGCTGGGAGACAAATTGTAACCGAGAGAAAGTCTTTGTCATATGTATATATATATGTATATATATATGTGTGTATATATATATATATATATATATATATATATATATATATATTTACTTCTGTTGCCTAGAATTTGCTAGCACAAAAATAGTGTGCAGTAAATATTTGGTATGTGACTAAATAAATTAGCAGAGGAAGGAATTATTCAGTTTGAAGGATAACATTATTCTTCTGGAATAATGCTAATAATGTTGGTGATGTAATCTTTAGGCTATAAGTGGTTCTTTTACCATCATGCCATGGCAGCAGGAGTGTGTACATTCCGTTAGAATTAAAGTTGAAGAAAAAACCATTTAAAAACCTAGCAAAATATGAAAGAGATCAGGGAATTCTATAGTCCCTATTTGGAACTCAAATTCTGGCTCCTTTCAACTTACTCCAGTCTTGAACCCCTTCCCTCACTTCACCCAAAGAAGGAGAAAAAAGTTAGTGAGCAGGTAAAAACTAAGGCCATTAATGGGGTCGATTGCTACTGGTTGGATCTATCAGAGTGCTGAGGGTTGAAATTGAACATTTTAACCCCTATATGGGTTGACATTCTCAGATGAGTGGGTTTCTCAACAAGAGTAAAACATTAGATTCAAAACAGATGGTGCGTCTCCAGAATCCTCTCTGCCTTAAAAGTCCCAGGTAGAAATACTAGGGCTACTCTGCTCCAAAACTTAAAGTATAATTGTTCTCATTCTAACAGCTTCTTCTGTGGCTTTAACCCCTGTAGCTCTAAGGCATCTCTAAATCTTTTTTACACACTGTCAGAATGTTAGCCTGGAATTCAGGTGGGGGCTAGAAGGGAAGGGTCACAAGGAGGCCATTTGACCTACTTTTAGTTTTGTAATTTCTTTGTATCATTAATGACACATGTCAAATGAGTTCTTCATGCGGTTTAGCATAACACACTATGGGATTCAGTTTTGGAAAAGCTCTCTTATGGTAATAAATAACATTAGTGAACATTTATAAAGTGTATTACATATGTGCTTTACATTAATTGACCTAATTTTATCATTACAGTGTACCTATGTACAAAAATTCTATCATAATCATCATCCTTATTTTATTTTGAGTATTTTGAGACAGAAAATTAAGTAATGTGTTCAATTTCATTAAACTGTTAAGAAGAGTAATTTGACTTACAGAAGAAGTAGTCTGGCTCCTCATTCCACACTCTTAATTTCTTCATTGTAATTCTTCTCCCTAAACAGAGCATATATTTGACAGACCTTGACTTCTGGGTAAACTTTTCTCAGGAACTTTAAAGGTGGAGTGTCTATGGAATTACTAGATAAGATTAATTAAGTGACTCACTCTATAAATACCTGTTTAATGTCTACTTTGTGGCAGGTTTTATGTTTCATTATTGGCCTATATCTCTGGCCAATAATCTATGCAAATAAATTTCCTATATAAATAATAATCAGAATGATAATATGTCTAAGACAAGGATACCTTTGTCTTTTTTAACACAAGTAAAACAATTGAAAAACTAATAAAAATTTAACATTAGTAAAATATAATTTTGAAGATAGCTACATATTGAAGAGGTAAATTAAAAGGAAAGAGAATTTGAGTAAAATTGTATTTCTAAGCTAGAAAATAGACAGTATAAGAACTTGAGATATATGAAAGTAGAACAAAATAACTTTGTTATGTATCCAAGCTTTAGTGGTACTCATCTCTGATTCGTGTCAGAGGGAAAGATAAACTATCTAGTCAGGCTGTTTGTTAGTAAAAAGAAAACAAAATGAAACATCTGATAGAAGTTTTTAATAGGTCACTATCCAATGAAATATTTCAGAAAACACTGAGGTTCAGAGATAGGACGAGAAATTTACTTAGCAAATCTAGCACTGTCTTTACCTTCATAGATCCACCTAGTTCTAATTAGGTTGGTCAGATGAAAATAGACTTAAGTGCAGCTTAAATGAATAAATAATTATTTATGTTTAAAGACTTGTAATACATTTTCTACTAATACATCAGGAATGACTTCATTCTTTCTTAAATCCCTGATGCCATTTGATGAAAACCTGATCTTTGTCCTTTCTACCCAATAGTCCTAAACTGAAATGTTCTCTTATTTCTATGTATATGGAGAACAATATTTATCTCTCAACCAAAGTTTCTGCATTGCAAAACTAAGACTGAGAATAACTACTTTAAACAAAATGTTTAACTACTACACATCTTCCATCTTAGAACATCTTTGACAGCTAAGCATTTTATTCTGAATTCCCCAGTGAATTATTATTCAGTTCTAAGAACCATAAAAGAATTAATCTCTCTAGACTCCTTGGCCTAGTAATTCCCAAAATATGGTCTCTGGACCAGGACTTTTGCAATACCTGGAAACTTGTTAAAAATGAAATTTTGTGCCATGTCTCAGTTTACTGAATCTGGGTTAGTGCCCAGAGTTTTAAAAAAGCCTCTAGATAATTCTGACGCAGTTTGGGAACCACTGACCTAGACTATGTTTCCCTCCTTTTTGCTCTAGTGTTTTCATGTGTATATTTCACTCATTGTATGTGACACATTTCATTTGTAATAGCTGTTTATTCCTTCTGTATTTATTAATCAATCCTCCTGCATGTTTTTTAGGGAAATAACTGTGTATTCCCTAATTTATATATTCCCTAGTGACTAGTTGATTTTCTCTCAAATTCTAGGGGAGATATTTGTCTAAGATAAATTTGTAAAGTGGTGTTCTTATCTCTATTTTCCATGTAAATGATTCTAACACTTTCTTCTCATGAAAGACATTTTATTTCTTAAAGAATTGAAAAATCTGGTGACTTAGAAAATGCTCTAGATTTACTAGAAAATCAATGCATAAAAGTTAATATGACTTACATTTTTTAAAGTGAATGCTGACTTCCAGTTCTAAACAAGATGAAGTAGACATACCTCTCCCTATTCCTGCCAATAAATACAGCTAAAAACTCTGGACATCACATACAAAACAAACTTAAGATGGCTATAAAAGAGAGGGAGGAGAAGGCATATTGGCTAGGACCTGAGGAATAGCAGAGCATTAAGTTCCCTGGGTTCTAGGTTTTCCTTTTTCTTCATATATTCCACCAGGTGTTGGAGAAGTAGTCAAACTGGAAACAGCAATGAATGTAGACTAAAACAAATCCTTAAGAATTTCCTGTTCTCAATAGCCAAAAGACAAGGAAAAGGGCAGCCTAACAATAACCATTCAACTCTAAAAACACCATAGGAAAATAGTAGACCTCATACTTTCACCTCCATAAACAAAAGAAGAAGGGAGACCTAGACTTTCACACTTGCCTGGTTATCGTAAGTCACCCCTCTTCTTCACCACAGTAGAGTCAGAGAAGATCAGGTAGGGAGCTGGGACTTTCATCCCTACCCTACTTGTTCAATGTTTGAAAATCAATCAATGTAATCCATCATATTAACAGGCTAAAAATCACATGATAATATCAATTCACACAGAAAAATCATTTAATAAAATTTACCATTCATAATAAAAACTCTCAGAAACTCTAGGAAGAGAGAAGAACTTCTTCAATTTGATAATGAACTTCTAAAGAAAAACTTACTTCTAATATAATACTTAATGGCCTAAAATTGAATGCTTTCCTCCTAAGATTGGGAACAAGCAAGTATGTCCACACTTGCCAATCTTATTAAATACAGTACTGAAGTTCTAAACAGTGAATAAAGCAAGAAAAGGAAGTAAAATGCATACATATCCAAAATGAAGAAATAGCACTGTGTATATATTTGCAGATGAAGTAATAGAACTGTCTGTATTTGCAGATGAAATGTTGGTATATGTAGAAAATCCAAGGAGTCTATGAAAAAAAAATTCATGGAAGTAATAAGTGAGTTCAAGGTCACAGATATAAGGTAAAAATGTAAACATCAATTGTGTAGCTATATACTAGTAATGAATATGTGGAAACCAAAATTAAAATACAGTACCATTTATAATTACTCATAAAAATGAAACATTTAGCTATAAGTATAACAAAACATAAATAAATGATATAATAAATCTAAAAAAAACAATGTAACAGAACATGTATCCTGGGAATTACAAAAAACTGATGAAAGAAATCAAGAGAAAATAAAGAGAGAGACATATTAAGTTTATGGGCTGGAAAACATAGCATAGTAGAAATTTTAATTGTTTGAAATGATATATAAATTTAATGTAATTCCTATCAGAATCCTAGCAAATTTTTTATGAATATAGACAAAAATTATTCTAAAATTTATATGGAAAAGCAAAGGAATTAGACTGACTCAAAGAATTTGGAAAAAGAATACAATAGGAGGTGTGAATTTATCTAATATTAAGAATTAATATAAAGATACAGTGATCAGGATCATGTGATATTGGCAGAGAGATAGATACATAAAAGAACCCAGATATAGGCCCACACAAGTAGAAAAAATACAGAAGGTGCAAAATTAATTCAATGGAAGAAGGATAGTGTTTAACTAACAGGATTGTAGCAATTGGATACCATAGGTCAAAAAAAGTTCATAGATTTAAATATAGAATATAGACATATACAACTTTTTGAAGAAAATATAGAGGAAAATCTTTGAGACTTAGCGCTTCATGAAGAATTCTCAGATGTGATACTGAAAGCAAGATATTTAAAATAAAAAAATTGATAATTTGGACTTGAGAAGTCCCTGTTAAGAAGATGAAAGACAAACCACATATCTGACAGTGTTGTATCTAGAATATATAAAGTACTCAATACTCAATAGTAAACAAGCAAGCAAACAAACAAAACAACAACAAAACCAAATAATCCAGTTAGAAATTGGGCAAAATAAATAAAAAGACATTTCACCAAAGAGGTTATATGGATAGCAAATAAACACAGGAAAAGATGTTCATCATTGGCCGTTAGAGAAATGCAAATTAAAACCATAATGATACATCATTACACACATTAAAAAAAATAGTGATAACACTAAGTGCTGGCATGAATGCACAGAAACTGAGTCACCCATAAATGGCTGGTGGGAATGTTAACTTGCTTATACACTTTTGAAAATGTTTTGAGCTTTTCTTAAGTAACTAAATATCCTCTTAACATACAACCCAGCTGTAGCACTTCTGAACATTTATCCCAGATAAATGAAAACTTATGTACACACACACACACACACACACACACACACACACACGCACACACACACACAGGCCTGTGCATGAATGCTTACAGCAGCTTTTTTGTAATGGCTAATAACTATAAACAACTCAAACATCCTTCAGTACATGAATGATTATAATAACTATAGTACACTTATAGCATAGACTACTATTCAGCAATAGCCAAAAAAATGAACTATTGATACACACAAGTTGGACTGATTTCAGGGGCATAATGTTAAGTGAAAAAAAGACCAAAAAGTCATATCTTATACATTTCATTTATAAATTTCATTCTTAAAATGACAACATTATAGAAATGGAGAATATATTAGTGATTGCCAGGGTTTAAAGATTGTGGGAGGGTGACAGGGTGGTTGGTGTTGCTACAAAGGGGTAGTAAAAGGAGATAGTTTTTTTGTTGAAATAGTTCTGTTTCTTGATTTCAATGGTAAGTGCATGAATCTACACAGGTAATATAATGGCATAGAACTAACTCACTGTACAAATATCAACTTCCTTTTTCTGATATCGATCTACAATTACTGAAGATCATTTGGGGAATCTGGGTGAAGGGTAAACAGTACCTCTCTATTATTTTTTGCAACTTTCTGTGAATACATAATTACTTCAAAATAAAAACATAAAAAAGAGTAAAAACATGTTAGGAAGGCAGATGTGAAAGTCTGTGAAGATATTAAAGGTAAATGACATTTAGAAATGTCTGGTTCTTTCATTAGTCAAGAGTATGCTTTGCCCCAATATGAACAAGTAAATGGCTTGCACATCATATAAATACAGGGCATGGAAGATGTAAATTTTTAGGATCAGATTTGAATAAGAGGATAGATTTTAAGAGCTTAAGAATCAAGGACAGAGATGATGGTCTTTAAGTCAGAAAAGACTTCAGGAAAATGCTATCAAGCTCTAGAAGAATCCCTGAGGAGGAAAGTTACAAAGGTTGTCCCACTTGTTCCAGGCTTATTCAGCCATGACTGCTATTTTTAAGACACTCTGATTATAAATGGACAAGATCTTATTCCTTTACAACTTAGAGGGTCAAGAGATAGTCCCTAGATCTCAGCTCCTTCACTAAATGGATTTTGGGGAAAAAGAGGCTGCATTGTCATGACTCATTTGTGCTTCCAAGGGTGATGACACCTGTGGGAATATCAGATGGGATCATGGTGGGATTTTGAACCCCTCTCACACATCAATTTAGCTTTTGAAGATCCCTTCTCCTTTGAACAAAGACTATGTGAATTAAAGAGGCATTTAATGAAAATCAAGCAAAATATTCATTCCTAAGCATTTTATTTCCTTTAACCTTGTTTGCTATGCTGCCTGTCTGTAGCAGATGGTTGGATGACTGGTACCTTCTCACAATGTTAATAGTCATTATCACTGTGTCATTTGAAGTGTTGCTTCCATCCTGTTTATGTCTTTTTCTTTCTCCCTTTATGTGCTTTTGCCTTTCATGTGTGCCACAAATCCCTGATATTCTTTTATGTCTTTTTTCACTTGCTATGGAAATCCTTCTAGATATGGAAAGAAAGTAATAATGAGCCTGTGATGTATGAGGTGACTAATGAAGTGTTAAACCCAACAACTGCTTTCCTTAAAATTCTGGAGCATGAAATGTGTATTTTTCTCATCAGCAGTCCTACCAGTTGGATTACCGCTTTCAAAAATTAAGATACTCAGAGAAAACTTCCATTTTATGACACTTAAAGAAGCTGTCATTAAGATGTGTATTCTGTGACTTGTATTGAATGTAAAATGTAAAGGTGATTTATTTAATTAAATGGTACTGAATCAATGCTAAGTCATAAATAAAATTGCTAATTTATGGATGCTTCTTTAGTCTTCCATGAACATGTCAAATCACCTCTTGAAAGTGCAGTATTTGGTACTAAACCTTATGTTCTTATACATTTTTCCTACTCTGCAGTTCCTCTGTTAGAAAATCTGACAAATAATGAATGTATAATTTCCACTGCTAGTGAAATTTACATGTTCTTTGTGGCAGAAGATTCTTTAAAAAATGGCAGGCCTAATACGTAGTGTCATTTTAAGGGGAAAATGCAGTCAATTTGGGAAGAAATGCTCAATGTACAAGACTAGAATGTGTGTGCTAGAAAGTAGAAAGGAGAGTGGACAATAGAGAACGTGCCCTACAGGCAAATGGAATAAGATAGAAAAGAACATATTGAGACTAGAACTGTTCCTTCTCCTGAGAAAATCTAAAATTCACAAATCCTATCATTTAACTTTCCTCTTGATGCTTAGCATAGGGTCATATGCCAAAGTACTTTTAAATACAAATACCTGAGCATATCTCTAAGAGTCATTACTATTATCCAGAGATGATTATGCTATTTTTAACTTTTTATATGGGATTCTAAAACAATTTCTATGTGTTCTTTTAAATATAAGGACCTTTAATATGAAAATTATTATCTGTGAATCTCCATAATTTGCAAGCACTTTATGGTTTTCTTTTAAATAATCATAAAATAACTTAAAATTTTAAGTATTGATATAAGATTTCCAATCTCTAAATCACAGAAAATGTTACAACTTGGCAAATCATAGTTCTTTTCTTCTATGGGATTAACATTCATAGCAGTTTTATAAGCTAAGTATGCTGTGTGAGTGATACAATGAGATACATAGTGGAATTTTTAAAATCCATACAAAATATTAAACATGTCAGAGTTGAATTACAGTTTGGAGAAAATTCCATTTACACAGGTAGCATAACTACTTAGTAAAGTAAAATTAAATAATTTTATTCCTTAAAAGATGTTTATAGCATACTTGTAGCCATGTTTCACAGCATTGATTGATTTCTGTCTTTGAAAGATTCTCTAACAAAAAATAAACTCTGTAATGAACTACATTTTAATAAGTTATATTAGAAGTAATAACAACTGTGAAAAAAGATACATGTAGATATCATGCACATGATTTTTACTGTCTTCAAAATCAAACACATTAAGGCAAATAGGGATTGTTTACTAATTTAAATGCTATGAAATATTTAACTTGAAAATCAACTTATATCCAGAAACAGAAATGATGTTCTAATACATCTATCAAACAATCTAAAATACATTGATAAACTTGTTTACTTTAGACAATTCATATAGCTCTTTCCCAGTTTTCCAATTTAATAAGCACACATGTAACTTCCGTGGAAAGATACATCTGGCTCTTTTTCTCTTTTTTGGATGGCTTTTGTTTTTAATTACTCACATATACTACTACTTTCACAAAAAATTTACTGGATTTTTTGCAGTTTCCCAATCTTCTCTTTGCCAGTAAGCAAATTCTTCATCCTAGAATTACTAATAATGTTACTACAACTTGTTTCTTGTTGGCAATGTGTGATATGAAGTCAACATACGTTAATGAATAAGGTGAAGATATTTTAATGCTTTGGGGGGAATAGGTGAACTAAATTGGGAGAAGAAATATGTGAAAAATTATGTCACAAATGTGCACCAACATAAATAGAAAGACTTTGACAGTGAAAAAAATGGACAATGAGTTGCAAAGAAATGATTTAAAAAGAGAACAGCTGTATAGGAGACTTTATGCAGGCATCAAGTTGAATCACAGAAAAAAGGAGAAAGAATAGATGCAGGAAGGGCAGATGGTGTTTCTTGAAGAGCTATCTTGGACCTGAGAAATGTCTCTGGTCATTTTTGACCTGATTTTTGTTTTGTTTTGTTTTTTGGTACGCGGGCCTCTCACTGTTGTGGGCCTCTCCCATTGCGGAGCACAGGCTCCGGACACAGAGGCTCAGCAGCCACGGCTCACGGGCCTAGCCGCTTCGCGGTATGTGGGATCTTCCTGGACCGGGGCACGAACCCGTGTCCCCCTGCATCGGCAGGCGGACTCTCAACCACTGTGCCAGGAAGCCCTGACCTGATTCTTTTAATTCATAATTTACTCACTATCAAAATATGCTACCTGATTGAAAATCACATTTTTCTTCCTCTTCCAATTTTTATCTGAATTGTTTGCCCTTTGTACTTTCTTTGTTGGACAAAGCTCAGATATTCCAAAGTGAAATAAGTGACTTAGTGTAACTTCCAGCACTCTTAACAGAGATTCATGGAAATTTAACAGGGGGTTTTCTTCTCTACAAGGGGGAGACTTAACTCTTGGATACTTTTACTCAACTATGGCTCTGTATATTCTGGTAAACCTGTTGAAAATGGATCCTCTGTTTTTGTGAGAATATATTTCTGAACATAAGAGGGCAAATAAAATGTTCTCCTTATTACATCTCTTCCAGAGTACGGTATTTTTGAAAAATAACTCCTTTTCTAACATCCTCCATATAAATTAATCTCCTTTTTTTCTTTTTCAAAATTTTACTGCTTGGCTTGAAAAGGCCTGTAGAGAATTTGTTTCTTCTATATCAGCAACAACAACAAGCAATCAGTGCAATTATTTCCAGTACATTTCTTTCTTGATTGAAAGGTCGCTCAATTTTTAAACTTCCATAAATTGCTTCAAATTGAGCTTACATTTTATCAATATAGTTTTCAAGATTATCTTTCACAAACTTCCATTGGTTTGGTCTTTATCTTTTCATTTGTTTGTATATTTTCGTATACAAAAAGTCAATTTAATCCAAATCACTTTTCAATATCAGGACCAAAACAATGGAATTTAATTCAATCAAAATAGTTCATCTCTGACTTCCATTCTGAATTATCTTCACAATTCTTCTCAACCAGAATATCATAATACCATAAGATACTACGGGGGAAGAAAGTTAAGAACTAACCCTGCTCTAATCCCACAAAGAACTCTATAAGACACCGTTATACACCTGGTTTTGAGTGTTCTTATCAGCAGACCTTTGCCTAGAAAGTAGATAAATCAGTCTTGCTGATCTAACAAACTGTCACAAATTTAGTGGTTTAAAAGAAAAAAAGAATTATCTCACTGTTCTGTAGGTCAGATATCCAACCCAGGACTCATTAGGCTAAAATCAATATGATGGCACGGTTACACTCCTTTGGAGGCTCTAAAAAATAATCTCTTTCCTTGCTTTTCAAATTTTAGAGGCTGCCCACATTCCTTGGTTCTTGGCCACCTTCCTCTGTCATTAAAGACAGCAGCATCACAAGCTCTCTGACTCTACTGCAGTCATCATATCTCTCTCTGACTGCAACTGGAAAGGCTACTAAGGACTCATATAATTAGATTGGATCCCCATTAAAGTTCAGGATAATACACCTATTTCAAAGTTCTTAACCAAATTTGCATCTGCAAAGTTTCTTTTGTGATGTAAAATAACATAGCTCACAGGTTCTGGGGGATTAGGACATGGATGTCTTTGGGTGGTAATTATTCTTTCTACCCCAGTAGAATACATCAAATCCCAGTATGTTGATGTAGCAATATTTGAAGGTATTTAACACAAAAATTTTACTTCTAAAACAAAAAGAGTTTTTGAAAATGGTGTACCTTCCACTTTATAACAAAAGAATATTCCATTTACTTGATGTTACATAAGTATTACTTTAACCCTGTGAAAGCCATGGACCATGTGGTTATCTGGTTCAATGTTATAACTGTTGTCACATTTAAAAATGAATAAAAATATACAAAACGCATCAATTAAAATTTCATTGCTGACAGTAAAAAGATTAGTTGTTGCCAGGTGTTGGGGGTAGGGAGGGATGAATAGGCAGAGCATAGAGGAGTTTTAGGTCAGTGAAAGTATTCTGGTATGATACTATAATGATGGCTACCTGTCATTATACAGTTCTCAAAACCTATAGAATTTACAACACCAAAAGTCAACCTTAATGTAAACTATGTAGGTTTATTGTTCTAACAAACGCAGTTTGGTGCAAGACTTTGACAGTGGAGGGGGCTGCGTGTGTGTGAGAGCAGTGGATATAAGGCAACTCTGTACTTTTCACTCAATTTTGCTGTGAACCTAAAACCGTTCTACAAAACAAAATCTATTCAAAAAGAAAAAGAAATCACTTACTTCCATCTTTTATCATTTATTAAAGAAAATCCAATTCAATATCCCTGCCTCCCCAATAGTCTTTTCTATCCTTCTTTCTATTCTCTTTAATTTGCATGCATCCTACACTCTATAAATTCTCATTTTACCACCTCACCCCTTGAAACAAAACTAACTACTTCCCCACTCAGCCTGTTAGATTTTACCCTTTCCTTCAGAACTTTATTACATAGATTAACTATTTTTAAAAATCACTTGTTCTTTATCCCAAGTTCTATGCTTTTTTGTCTACGACACATCAAGATAAAAGTTTAGACCCTTCTTGCAGAAAAGTAGAAATGGGAATAGAAATGGTTGAGTTGGTCAGGTAAATTGCTAATTACAGTGTTCTCTTTGGACCAGTGAGGGAGATGGTGGAGAGACTTTGCAGCTTTTTTAATGTTAATGTATTTATATATTTTTATCTCATTACACAATGAACTGGGTCTAATTGTTAGCCAAAGAAATGGTGACAGCTCTTTCCTGAAGTGGCAAAAGTTCCTAATTAGCCAATTCTTTCTTCTCTAGGACTCATATTGAAATTTGTCCCATCTTTTTGCATCAGAGTATGGCTCTTAGAGAATATATAAATGAATTCATTGGAAGGCTTCTCAGTCTTTTCTCCAACGTGCTTCTCTTTTTCTTTTTCTTTCTTTGTACAGTAGCCCTCTGATGCTGTACCTCTTATTCTAAGCTGAACATTCATAATCCAATTCTGCCCTTTTTAGTAACTACCCTTTTTTTCTACTAAACTAGCTGTTTTCTGTACTCTATGGTGAGAAAAAATTCTTTAAAGCATTTGTTTTGAATGAAAGGCCCTTACTGCTGAGTCTAATGGAGGAAAATGGACCCTCCAATGCAAAGAAATAGACACCATGGTATTTGTTTTTAATGAAACACCATTACATATTGTCCAGGCAACAGTATTTGAAGAGAAGTTCAAATTCCTTCATCTTTGATATACTATTCAACAATGTGAAAGAGGGGACAGTGAGCTTGTAGCAAGTATTTTAAAAGAATACCGCAGAATGTTAGAGTAGACAGAGGATCTTTAAAATGGAGGAAGAATAGGATGAGTATTTGCAATGAGGAAAGTAGAATATAGGAGAACACCCTAGAATACAGACATGATAAACGGTTTTTACAATAGATTAGATAGATAGATAGATAGATAACTCCACCTTAACATTTCCTTACACACTGATTAGCTAAATAAATGACTGAATTATACATTCAATTAGGAGAAATTCATTGAGTAGGTCTTGAGCATGTACATAAACCAGTCATTTTGTCAGAATTTCTTGAGTAAAAAACAAAATGAATTGGATACAGATCCTGCTTTAAGAAATATATGATATATTGGAAGAAGATGCATACATATAATAATCTTGACCCTATAAATGTCATAGGAGTCTAGAGTGGGAAGGAATTCTACTGGGAAGATCAAGAAAATCAATGAGTCAACAAGTTTTGATCAGTAGGACTGAAACATCAGAGGTAGCGAGGGAACAACTTAGGAAGCAGGAACCCCAGGGATAAAAGCAGTAATAATAATCACAGCAAAGTGTTTACCTGCATATATGAATAAGGGGTGTCTAAGAGGATGCCTGAAGCTGCAGTAACAGAAAACTATATTCAAGCTGACTAAACCATAAGGGGATTTACTGTTTCACATAATAAAGTGTCCAGAGGTAAGCAGGCTCCAGCCAGAGGAATTTCATGTTTCAGTTATATTTCTATGCAAGTTTTTTAGTTTTGCCCTTTTCCAGATGTTGGGACTCTTTTATGGCTACAAAGTGGTGGCTATCAGCCCCTGGGATATTAAACCTGTTTGTTATTTATCTCTGGAAGAAGTGGGGTGGGAAATGTCACACTTAACCATGAAATACAAACTCTTCCCTCTAATCCACTTGGCTCAGTTTACATCTCTTGACTTTCCAGGGCTAGTAATTGTTGTTGAGGTGGTCCCGCAGTGATTTGCTTAGAGTCTAAAATGAACCATGCTCTCAAGACAGGAAAGAGTTAGGCACTAGATCAAAAATGGAGTTTTGCAAGAAAGGAGGTTTCCATACGCTAGGGCATAAACAGTGTCCTCACCCAGGATAGTTTGGAACATATTATGGCTTCTTGAAACACGAAGAAAAGGAGTTTGTATGCATTATTAAATACTATGTTGCAGATTTTTTAGAATGGAATGACACAAGTTGAGTGGTGTTTTGAAAATACTAGTAACACAGCCATAAGGGATATGATGAATTAGAATGGTAGCAGGAGGAGAGCTAGGACAGAAAAATGTAACACTAGGCTTCTCTGGTGGAGCAGTGGTTGAGAGTCCGCCTGCCGATGCAGGGGGACACGGGTTCGTGCCCCGGTCCAGGAAGATCCCACATGCCGTGGAGCAGCTGGGCCCGTGAGCCATGGCCACTGAGCCTGAGCGTCCGGAGCCTGTGCTCCGCAACGGGAGAGGCCACAACAGTGAGAGGCCCGCGTACTGCAAAAAAAAAAAAAAAAAAAAAAAATGTAACACTGAAGCAGTAATGAAGGAAACATTTAGTCAGGTGGCTATGAAAATGGAGAATATAAGACAAATGCAAGACAGTTTATGGAAAAAGAATGTGAGGATTTTTAAACATTCAATTTAAGGGTAAGGGAAAGTAAAAGTTCACTGCGTCAGTATTCTGTCAAACATTATCTAAGATGGGTACCATTGAAAGGGCATGTGGGAAGCAGGTGAGATGATGAGTTCATCTTCAGCTCAGTGAACTGAAGGAATTAAAGGACATTTTTATGGCATTCTGTTGGAGAGTCCATAGACTCTTGGAAAATGATGAATGAAAAAATTTGAGGGGAAAGACCATCAGAGCGTGGTGGTTTGAAAGAAAATCTGAAAGAGAATCTGAAATGTGGAGAGGGAAAATAAGAAAGAGTTCTGACTGGGAAATAGCTCAAAACAGATTTATTAAATATGTTCTTTAGTATTCTTCTTAATGGTGATATTAGATACATATAACATATACATGTACACATTTTTAAAAATAAAGATGATAATACAGAATATCATGTACTCAATTTATAGAGAAAATTGGAAGTTTATACTCTGGTTTCCAAATGAAAATTAAGATTTCAGGTCTTTTTTACTTAGCTTTAATTTACATTTGTGTCTCTTTTCTTTCACAGAATATCTTAATTCTCATTATAGTAACATAATTACCTACTTCCTTTATATTCAAGATGAATATAATAATTTCAAATAGCAATATCAATTTTACCACTAATAAAAAGAGACTTAAAAAACACAGTTTGGGCAGTCCTTGTCATTAGCATCTATCTAAAAATGTATGTCTAGCTAACATACAGGGAACATTTCTCCTTTTTGTGATTATGTCACCAACTTTATATACAATTAGGGTCATCCATTTCTATTTGAATTTTGTTAATTTTAAGGAAGATTTTTCCCTTCTATATTAATTTTAGTATATATAAAATGCATATGAATTGTATCTAAATATTTAAATTGTTCCAAAGCCTAAATTATAAATCAATTATATTCAAAGACATCTAACTTCTATTCCCTATAGGCAAACACCTTTTATTAGTTTTTGGTTTATCCTTTAATTTCTTCCTTTTGAAAATGAAAGCAAATGAATGTAATAACACAAAACATGCATACATATATACACATCTATGTTTTATCCCCCTCTTAAACAGACAGCATACTATTCAAGCATTCAGCAGATTGGTATTTTACTCAACAACATATCCATATATACTCATGATACTATACTATTATTCTTTGATTTGAGATCAATTTCTAAAATTCTGAATCAAGGGAAAATTCTTATGAAATATTGCTAGGTATCACCAAATATACAATTTCTTTTGGATTGTGTGCCAGTAGGATAGGCAGTCAAACTTTTGGAGTTTGCCAATGAGATATATGACACCTCAGTTAAGTTTAAAATTGAATTTATCTTACTTTGAGTGACGTTGACCATCTTTTTATATGTTTATAGATAATTTCTCTTTTTTTCCTGTTTATAGTTCAGTATTTGTGCATTTTTTCTTGATTTAATAGAGTTTTTCCCTCAAATTCTGCTTTTTAAAATTTTTTTTGGTTTTAAATTTAAACTATGGTCATCATTGTGTGCTCTTTCTCTTTTTTTGATCTCCCACCATCATGCTGGCTATAATTCTCATCTTCCAATCTTCCAAAGTACTTAGCTCAGAACAAAACAAAACAGGAACACAGAAATGGTCCTTTTTTATTGGGATTATCTCATCTTTATAAATTAATTTAAGGATATGATGTTGAGTACAAAAACAGAGTATGCTTTATATCTGCTCCAGTTTACTTTTGTTTCTTAAAAGAAATATTTTATAATTTTCTCACATTGGTTTCACTCAATTCATGTTTATATTGAAATTCATTTTTGAGTTTTATTAAATAAGCACTTTTCTCCATTATATTTTATCAGGTTATTTTTTTAATAATAAAGGCTTCTGATTACACCAATTTGACATACTGCCACGTAACTAAATTTTCATTTTGTTTTATAATTTTTTTTCATTGATTCTGTTTGAATTTTCAAAATATTTATAAAAAATGTCTGCCAATAGAGATAATTTTACCTTTTTCATTCCAATGTTTTTTTCATCTAATTGCATTGGCTACCACTTCCAAATCAAGACTATATGTTAGTAAAGACTAAGACATCCTTGACATGTTCCTGAATGATTCTAATATTTCCCCATTATGGAGCCATTTCTTGAATAATTCAATTTTATACAGTCATATTTTGAATAAACTCACCTATCACTGGTGTCAGTTCCAGCTAGTTAAATCTAAGTAGGTAGTTTTGGAGACAGTGACTAATGTAAATGTAGTGGAGGGTAAGAGCTTGGCTGAAAGCCTCTCTCATCATTTGCCCTCTCTCTATGTTTTCTCCTCTTCTTAGCCCTTGCATCCTCTACTTCTGGATGAGCATTTAGGACCAGGGTCATTGAGATAGTCTATCTATGTTGCTTTCTCTCACTACCAGTGTTTCATATACCAGGGATATTAATAGCTTTTATACTAGTGATATGAGTGTGACTTTGGGGGAGATGAAATGGTCCCCTAGAGGCCAGAGAGGCCTGTGGAGGTGTTATCAGAACACTGACCCATCTGCTAAGACTGTTTTGTTTCCCATTTATGTATATACTTGCCTCAGAATCTTTATAGGGAGAGCAGGTGATTGAACCAAAGAAGGAACTGAGTATTATTCCAATATTTACTCATTCAAAACATATTTTGACATCTATAGGTCCTCCCAGAACCAGAGAATAGCACAAAAGTAATCTAATAATTAATTATGAATAGAATTTAACAGCTGTCAAATCACTAATTTTATATATAAGCCAAAATTCCTCATGCTAGTAAAATGTTATTCTGTGAATGCACTTAATCTCACCCCTTAACTGAAGGGAGCATCATTCCAAGTTCTTGGTTGTGGCACCATGTCCAGTTTTCACAAAATATACAGATGATCAGAATAGTATATTGTTGTTTGCAAGGTCTCTGTTTATGTTTAGCTTGGAGGGCTATTCTAAATTGGCTCACACTTTACGGCCTCTTTGACCATTCACCCTTTGGTGATAAAACTGGAAAACCAGTGAGGGAATAAGGAAACCTCATTTCTGTTGGTACATCTTTTGTAAGATAAACCTCTGTGCTTCTTACTTTCTAGTATTCCTCTGACAGTTCTCCTTCTCCAAGGAACATTACTGAGTGACAATCCTGTTACACTTAAATGTAGTTGCATACTTGGAATATTTTTAGGCACAATGCTAAAAATATTACAAAAGTATTTTATTTATTTTTAATTTCTCAGAATTGGTCATTTTCCAACATTTTTACCACTTTCTGTGGGAACAGTATTAATGCAATTAGTTTGAATATGTGGAGGTACCAAGACATACGGAGGAAATAAGCAGAGAGAAAAGAACATTGCTTTAACTACTAGAATGAAAAAATACAGTGATATACACATATAGAAATATATCAACATATATAAAATAATAGTAACAAAGTATAAATAAACCTATGCATATTTCTGTATAGATATACATAAATATGTATTACCTATATATAACATATATATATATAATATACCAATTGTATAATTATAAACTATATGAAATTAGAAATAAAACATGTGTTTGTGTGTATATATACACACACACAGACATATATTGATATATAAAATGTGTATACATAAACACACACACACACACACACATATCAAGAGCAGGGCCATTACTCCTTAGTGACTCACACGGCAATTCTTTTTTTTAACTTCACTATCCTAAATCAGTTATTTTTCATAATTACAAAGCCTGTATCTTGATGCTAAAACTTTCCCTTAGCCTCTCCTTTCAAATATATAAGGTCATATAATGTATAGATGGAAGCATAAAGATCTTCTAAGAAAAAGGGTTAAGGTGCTTTCATTTTTTAAAATTTTGTAGGACTATCATCAAAAAATCTACAAACAATAAATGCTGGAGAGGGTGTGCAGAAAAGGGAACCCTCATACACTGTTGGTGGGCATGTAAATTGATACAGTCACTATGGAGAACAGTATGGAGTTCCTTAAAAAACGAAAAATAGAACTACCATACGACCCAGCAGTCCCACTACTGGTCATATACCCTGAGAAAACCATAATTCAAAAAGAGTCATGTACCGCAATGTTCATTGCAGTTCTATTTACAATAGCCAGGACATGGAAGCAACGTAAGTGTCCATCAGCAGATGAATGGATAAAGAAGATATGGCACATATATACAATGAAATATTACTCAGCCATAAAAAGAAACGAAATTGAGTTATTCGTAGTGAGGTGGATGGACCTAGAGTCTGTCACACAGAGTGAAGTAAGTTAGAAAGAGAAAAACAAATACCGTATGCTAACACATATATATGGAATCTGAAAAAAAAAAGAAAAATGGTCATGAAGAACCTAGGGGCAAGATGGGAATAAAGACACAGACCTACTAAAGAATGGACTTGAGAACACAGGGAGGGAGAAGGGTAAGCTGGGACAAAGTGAGAGAGTGGTAGTATATATATACACTACCAAATGTAAAATAGATAGCTAGTGGGAAGCAGTCTCATAGCACAGGGAGATCAACTCGGTGCTTTGTGACCAGCTAGAAGGTGGGATAGGGAGGGGGGGAGGGAGGGAAACGCAAGAGGGAAGAGATATGGGGATATATGTATATGTATAACTGATTCACTTTGTTATAAAGCAGAAACTAACATACCATTGTAAAGAAATTATACTCCAATAAATGCATTAAAAAATTTGTAGGACTATAAAGTATTATGATGCTGAAGATCAAGATGAACTGAGATAACACAGTTTGCTTCCCAATGTTTTTGTAATCCACAGTAGAACTTGTGAAAGCATTGGAGAATATAAAAATGTGTGTTTTAAAGTGAAAGAAATAGTAACTGAATATGACAAAATATCAACATAAAAATCCTTGTCATCCTCTATTTTTTTGAAACAAAAGAGAACATTTTAGATGGGAAATTGAGACACTAAGGCATTGCCATCATGACTAACTGTTAACTTTTTGTTATAATTCATTCTTCTTATCAGAAGTTAAGCCTGAAAATGGGAAACAGAAACGGTCTTCTCTTTTGGGCAGCTATCATTGTCAACCTAATTCTTTCTCTGCTCCAGTGAACTTAAATAAAAGTAATATAATGGGATGAGTAATTCAATAGGTGTGAACAAATGTATCCCAACGCAAATGGCCTCACATTATGAGGTGACTTTTTTATACCCGTGGAAGTGTCATTTGATTAATACTTGGCCTGAGTTCAATTGCTCCCATTGCAATCTTCTACTTGTTGCAATCTGAAGTTATCTTTCTAACTTGAAAGTTAATACAGAATTTAATTCCTTATTATCATGCTGTTTAATCAGTTTACTCAAAGTTTGACTCACTAGTAATATTTAATTGATCATAAAATAAAAGATGGATGTTGCTTGTTTTATGGAAACTGTTATCTTTTAAAGCCATCATTAGAACTACATTTTTGACCATACCATATGAAGCTCAAAAATCTTTTCTCACCATGATCGTTTTGCTAATGGTGAATCTATAGAGTGGTTGAAGTGAAAAGAAATTGCCATTCAACAATCGGAGAATTAATGTCTCTGTGTCTCCTGCAATCTCTGCCTCTATCTCTCATTTTTAAAGTCTACTCTGTCTTTTACCCTTTTCTCTTTTTCTTCTTCCTTCTCTCTTTATTTCTCTCTTTTTCATCTTCTCATCTTCCTTTTTTCTCCCTCTAATTTTTATCTTCAAATTCCTCTAGTAAATCATTTTGAAATACTATGGGGAGAGATATAACTTAAGGTTCACTAAGGAAAAAAGACAACCCTCAGAATGGGAGAAAATATTTGCAAATGAAACAACTGACAAAGGATTAATCTCCAAAATATACAAGCAGCTCATGCAGCTCAATATCAAAAAAACAAACCCAATCCAAAAATGGGCAGAAGACCTAAAGAGACATTTCTTCAAAGAAGATATACAGATTGCCAACAAACACATGAAAAGATGCTCAATATCACTAATCATTAGAGAAATGCAAATCAAAACTACAATGAGGTATCACCTCACACTAGTCAGAATGGCCATCATCAAAAAATCTACAAAGAATAAATGCTGGAGAGGGTGTGGAGAAATGGGAACCCTCTTGCACTGTTGGTGGGAATGTAAATGGATACAGCCACTATGGAGAACAGCATGGAGGTTCCTTAAAAAACTAAAAATAGAACTACCATACAGCCCAGCAATCCCACTACTAGGCATATACCCTGAGAAAACCATAATTCAAAAAGAGTCATGTACCACAATGTTCATTGCAGCTCTGTTTACAATAGCCAGGACATGGAAGCAACCTAAGAATTGTTCATCGACAGATGAATGAGTAAAGAAGATGTGGCACATATATACAATGGAATATTACTTAGCTATAAAAAGAAATGAAATTGAGTTATTTGTAGTGAGGTGGATGGACTTAGAGAGTGTCATACAGAGTGAAGTATGTCAGAAAGAGAAAAACAAATACTGTAAGCTAACACATATATATGGAATCTAAAGAAAAAAAGGTTCTGATGAACCTTGTGGAAGGACAGGAATAAAGACGTAGATGTAGAGAATGGACTTGAGGACATGAGGAGGGGGAAGGGTAAGCTGGGACGAAGTGAGAGAGTAGCATTTACATATATACAGTACCAAATGTAAAATAGATAGCTAGTGGGAAGTAGCCACATAGTACAGGGAGATCAGCTAGGTGCTTTGTGACCACCTACAGGGGTGGGATGGGGGAGTGGGAGAAAGATGCAAGATGGAGGGGATATGGGGATATATGTATACCTTTAGCTGATTCACTTTGTTATACAGGAGAAACTAACACAACATTGTAAAGCAATTATACTCCAATGCAGATGTTAAAAAAAAAAAAGAACAAACTTGTTACCAACAAAAAATTAAATAAATAAATAAATAAAATACAGTTAGAGCAAAACAAAACAAAACAAAAAGAATCAACAGTAAAAAGACATAAAATAAAAGCGAAAGGAAAGCAAAGCCAGGGCATGCTTGTCGTAAGGAAGTGGGGCAAAGATGAGAGCAAAGGCAAAATTAAATGATGCAAACTGTGCAAGGGATTTGACAAAAACTGTAATGAATATTGGCTTAAATTGATAAGAATTTAATGTATTTGAAGTATACTATACATTTGTAGGTTAAAACAGAAATTTCTTCTGTTACTTTGTTGAAGAAAGGGCAGCATTTATACCAAGGGTGTGGTAGTGCTTCTGTCAATAGTGTATTGATTCTCAAATTAACCTGCTCTTACAGCTTGAGTTTTGGTAGTTTCTGTATTTGTTATAACAGAGAGACACAAACAAGAATCATTAAAGGAACTTCAGTAGTGTTAATATAAATGAATGAATAAAAAAAAGAATCTGAAAAATCATTTTGAACAGAGGGTTCATAACTCTGAAAATGGCACAAGAGTAAAACAAGAGAAGTTTGAGGTAACTTTGGGTAGTTAGAAGGAACTGAGCTTATACAACTTGAATGCAGAATTTAGGAATTAACATTTTATAACTGACTACTGAATGCAATGGATATCTCAAGCTGCAAATTCTTTATGCTTTTTATTTTAATTCTATAATTCTTTATTTATTAAACTGATTTTACCTCAGATGTTATGTAACAAGAATATGATAACCTCTGGATTAAAGGCTTGGGGACTTTATAAAAGGTAAAATCAATATCTGGAGGGTTTTAAGACAAATAATTTAATGAATTTTTAAGAATTTTTTTAACCATTAAGAATTTCACATGAAGCTAATGAAGAGAAATAAAAGGTAATATATAAAAGGTAAATGATTAAGGGGGGAGAAAAAATAGATGATAGTAAAAATTAAATACAACAAAAGAAAATATTTTTAAAAATTAAAGATTGCTCTTGATAGCAATCTAATCATATTTTTTACAAAAACATAGAGCACTATAATAAGGTATGTTTAATTATGCTGTGACATATTTGTCGTGATATTTTCTATATATTTTCCTAGGATATAATCAACTAATTGTTAACCAAGTTTTTAAGTGTTCTAAGGTACACCAAATAGCATTTTATGTGTTTTCTTTATTTTCTTTTCTTTTGTGAAACTTTGGTTCATTTAAAAGGGGACTAAATTCATGCCTATTGACCCTAAAATATTTCAAACCCAAAATGATAGATGATAAAGTTAAAGGTAATAATATGTGCTGATAGTAAACCCTAGCCATATATTACATAATAATGGAGTGCTAACAATAGTAAGTATTGTTTTCTGTATTTATCACAGTTACACCCAGTAACGAATCAAAATGTTCAGAACTGTTTTTGGTATAAATAAATATCCCATCCCACATTTTCCTACTCTCAAACTCACTCCAGAGAGTCTATCACATTTTATTTCAAGAAGTTATTTCAAAACTCCATATAAAGTATGACATTTTATTTATTGACTTATCAACCATAGAAAATATACATTTACACTCCAATGTGAAAATAATGCTTTAACTCATACAATCTCTTCTCTCTTCTATTCAATATATGATAGTGTACATTTATTTTGCTTTTCTATTATCTTTGAATTATTGATTGTCACTACCAGTTTTTATCAATTTTTGTAATATCTTTGTGATTTCCTATTCTCAAGGCTAAAATTCTCTTAGTGGAAACACAAAAATATCTTCTAAGTTTTGACCATAAAGTGACTTAAATTCTTAAAATTTTTATTTTGCATTAATGTGGGAGGATTACATTGTGTTTGCTTAAAGTTTCCTATGGACTGAATTTCATTTTATTATCCCCAAAATACATATGTTGAAGCCTTAACCCCCAGTCCCTCAGAATATGACTGTATTTGAAGATAGTCCTTTAAAGAGGTAAATATTTTAAAATGAAGTCATAAGGACGGGCCCTAATCCAATCTGACTGGTATCCTTATAAGAAGATGAAATTTGAACACACAAAGAGACACAAGGGATGTGCACGTACAAAGGGAAGAGCATGTAAGGACAACACAAGAAGGCAGCCATTGGCAAGCCAAGAAGATAGGACTTAGAAGAAACCAAACCTGCCAACACCTTGATCTTAGACTTCCAGCATACAGAACTGTGAGAAAATAAATTTCTGTTGTTTAAACTACCCAAACTGTGGTGTTTATATTATATTGATATATATTGCATATATATATGAAAATAGTTGCTTATTATTATCATTACTATGGACATGATTCTCTCCTTAAACTAGATTCATTAAATCCTAATTCAATACTCTTTCTATGGCACAATGTCACTGGGGTCTCAGGGAATTTTAGACCTGAAAAGAACCTAAGGATAAGAATGCTTGAAAAAAGTGTAATCACAAGTCTGAAAGTATAGCTCACCCAAAGTCTTGCAAATTAGACAAATAATGTCAATGTAAAATATCTATGAGTTTTAACCAAAGAATCATAACTTGGGTAGTGAAAATATGAGTTGTAGGAGAAATTGTAAGAGAAAGAGAAATCGGATGAAGTAAACAAGTTATTGAGTTAACATGCTTTTTTCCTCTTTTTATGTTGTTTTGAATTTTATTTATGGTAACACAAAGATAACTCTTTTTTCTATCCAGAATTTCCATAAGTGCCTTAAGAATGGTAATTAATTGCTTCTGTGGCAAATGAAATCTATACAGGTTAAAATTTAGCTTACTGAAAATAGAAGGGCTGCTATATTCTGAAATAATATCCTGATCACATTTCTTTTATTTACAAAGTTAATGATTAAGACAACAAAGAATATCCAAACTAAATTCTTTCTCCCATTGTGAAACATTCCAAATGAAACCTCAGCCAGTACGGAATCAATAGAAGGAAAATCATGTCAGCTGCTTCTACATCCACTATCAATTACTGGTTTCTGTCCATCTTTTTTCATGCTTTAAGAATTTTGATGTTGCTTATATTAAATAAGTTTTTTTGGGGGATAAGAGCATTAAAATACCTAATAATGAGAAGTACCTTGAATCATTAAAAATATTACTATTCTGGCAGATTGACAGGCTTGATTGCACTGTAACAGTGCAGTGAAGCACGGACCTCTTACAGAGACCAGTTTCACCTGGATTCTAGGTCTGGCTCAGCACTGACTACTTCTGCTGACCTTGGGCAAAGCTTATAAATTCTGTGGAAGTCACTCAGTTATTTCATCAGAATATTTAGGAGTTTAGCAAACTAAGTCAGAATATTTAGGAGGTTAGCAAACTAAGTCCTATACTTAATAGGGAGTGTGTAAACTATTATTACCATTTAAATTTTTGTTGGACTATATCATTTTTAGTGTTCTCCTCTCTAAATCTACACATTTTATAATTCCCTTAAAGATTAGTGCCAGGATTTCTTACTGTTGATAAGTCCAAGATAGAATAAAAATAATATAGACTTCATTATGAGGAGCTTTCAGTCTCTTAGAGTTCAGAAAACAGTAAATACTAAGTTACTGGATTCTATTAAAATGAGCTCTTAGCCCATAATCTTATTCTTCAATTTAGAATATGTTAATGTTGCTTAATGATCAGGTGTTTGTGCTTCTCTATTAGCATAAAAAATAATGATTCTTCATTATAATAAAATATTATTCTATTGCATAGTCTGTTTTATGAATTACTGTACACATATTTTGTGTCAATTATAGACTGCAGAATAAAAGGTTACACTTCAGCCTTCAGGCTGAATCATTTGTTTGGAGCTCACTGATGTGTTCTTAATTCAATCTGAAGTCTCTCCCCACCCACAGTTTGTAGAGAAAGGGATGCAAACATTTTTCTTCATTGGCAGTGACTGGAGAATGCATCAACATGAGAAATATTTTCCAGGAGGGGAAAAAAAATGGAGGTATACTCTGTGAATAACATTCTCTCTGTCTCTCCCAAAGGGGGAAAAATAAAAAGATAATCATAGCAATGTTTATAACGTTTCTTTTATCTCAAAGGAGCCTCCAAGCATTTTAGAAATGTTAACGATGATCTGGTTCTGTGGGATTCACATCTCTTTTCACTGAAACTTATTCATGTTTAACAGTGCATGGGGATGACAGACCCTGAAGAAATCTCTGCTGGATTTATGATCACATCTGTAAGGCTGAAAGGAGAACACTGCTTATTCCAAAGTGCCCACGCTAGGAAGTGTATCCGTCACATAATCAAAGGCATGGGCTCCTACATATGCAAAACGTAACAAATAACATAACATTCACCCGCTCTCAGATAAAAGTATTGATGAGGCATCAGGGGATACTTTGCCCACCACCATCTGGTAATGGAGATGGCATTATGCCTGTTAATAAGAGCAATAATAATCATTTGAGAACATTTAATATTTTCATGTGAGTTAACATTATTTTTGCCTCTTTTGCCTGTTTTTTTTTTTTTTTTTGCAGTACGCGGGCCTCTCACCGTTGTGGCCTCTCCCGTTGCAGAGCACAGGCTCCGGACGCGCAGGCCCAGTGGCCATGGCTCACGGGCCCAGCCGCTGCGCGGCATGTGGGATCTTCCCGGCCCGGGGCACGAACCCGTGTCCCCTGCATCGGCAGGCGGACTCTCAACCACTACGCCACCAGGCAAGCCCGCCTCTTTTGCCTTTTATAAAAATGTATTAAGTGTTCAGAATCCTATATTAATGCACCCATAGAATAGTCAAACACAACTATTATTTCCAACATAGAAATATTTATCTGTTGTTGCTGAATTTCTTTATCTACAGTATATGGCTGACCTGAACAATGATGACATGTTGCAAATTCTACAGTGATGAGGAACATCACCTGCACAATTACAAACAGGTGTTGAGATTTTATAAATACAAACATACACACCTATGCACATGTATAATCATGTATCTGTGCATATTTAATATATATTAGTTTCACAAGGCATTGATTTATATCATGTGCTATTATTCACCTCACAACTACTAATAGTTAAAAATGGAAAGAAAAGAATATATGGAAATATATTCCAGTTTTTACATTCCATCATTATTTATGCTACTTTTTGGACAAATTTGATTCTTTTATATTTTCATTCATTGTATTGGAATTTTATTCATTATATATAGAAAACATTTATTCAGCAGTTATTAGACCCTATTCTAGTCATTAGGCATTTAAAGAGAAATATGATGCATTCCTGAAGAAGATCATATTCTTCTAGGGGAGATAAATACAAAAACAGTAAATAGAGCACCATAAGAACACCAAACAGGCAGCTCATAGCTCTGTAATATAATATAAAGATGAGGCAGGGGTGATTTTACAGAGAAGGCAGCCTCTGAATTGGGTCTTGAAGATTGAGTAGAGGATGCTAGCCAAAGCAAGCATTCTGGCCAGGGTTCTAATTGTAAAATTAAATCAAACTTCTAGCACTGACTGCCATGAAGATATAACCCCAGCATTATCAAGGTCAAGTGAGTAAAAGATAGTAAGAGTTTCAAAAATGTGAGCAGAGCAATTGACTGATATACGCTCTCCCTGCTCCCATACTCACACATACCTGGCTAGAATTCCAGGATATGCTGTACTCCCAGATCTTCAACACTGCCCCATGCTACATACATATTTCCCTCCTACGTATCACTTATAATCACATCCATAATCCATTTTTACCTTTTGTATGTAATCCTTTGTTTTCTGCCCCTTGTCCTAATCTGCTACTGCAAAATCCCATCCCCATGGGGGTGTTTTCCATAACCTCAGATTGAATAGGCTACCATGAGACATTCTTCTTTTCATTTCTCTTCTTCTTCTTGTCTCTTTTCCTCTGGGTACTGATATGTGCCTTGGAAACCTCTGCTCTTTCTGTTAAGCAAGAGCTTAATTTGGCTTGACCCCAGAACTCTCTCTACCTGAGATGAAAACAACCATTAGATCTTCCAGATTTCCACAAGGAATCTTTATTCCTTGCTGTTGCTAACACACAAGAACCCTCCTGGTTCTAAAGATCCTTGGCAATTTATTGGGAAATCAGAGAGAGAAACTAAGCTCATTATGCCTACTTTGTTTCCCTAGACGTTCAGCTCACTTCCAGAAGGCCCCTTCATCCCTCGTGTCAGTAGATTATTGTCAGGCCACAGACTGACTAGATATAATGAGGAAGGACTGAAATCCCAAAGTGAAACAGAAACAAAACATAGATAGATGTTATGGGTTGCACTGTGTCTCCCCAAAAAGATTTGTTGATATCCAAGTTACCAATATTTCAGAATGTGGCCTTATTTGGAAATAGAATGTTTTCAGAGGTAATCAATTTAAAATGAGGTCATTAGGGTGAGTCCTAAACTATGACTGCTGTCTTTATGAAAAAGGAAAATTTACACAGAGATAGACATGCACAGAGGGAGGATGATATAAAAAGATACAGGGAAAATACCATGTAAAGATAAAGACAGAGATTGGAGTGATGCATCTACCACCAAACATTGCCAGCAAACCATCAGAAGTTCAGAGGGAGGCATGGAACAGATTCTCTCTCCCAGCCCTCAGAATTAACCAACACTGCCAACACTTTGATCTGGAACGTCTAGCCTCCAAAGCTGTGAGACAATAAATTTCTATTGTTTAAGACATCTTGTTTGTGCCACTTGATCGTGGCACCCTAGTTACTAGCAAACTAGTACAGATGATCTCCAGTTCCACTTCCCCTTCTTGGACACGGTTCACCACACTGCATTATGGAAATAAATACCTTCTTCCCCACTAGATGCAAGATTTAGAAGTGGCAGGTACTGTGTCCTATAAATTTATGTTTCTTTGCAGCTCTAGCCTATTATTTTGCACACTACAGAAATGGAATTAATTTTTGCTAAATACATTTTAAAATGGGAAAATACACTGAAGCTACTGAATAAAATAACTCTTAGTTTCACCAAGAAAAAAAAAAAGAAGGATAAATGGTTGTAAACAGTCATGGAAAAACAAAATCATTTCCTTCATTTTGTTTAATATATAATAGATCTACATACATACACATATTTTCTCAAAATCATTAGTATTTATGACTATGAACTTTCAATGAAAGCAGATACATTTTATAGAAATACCCTAATGCCATATATTTATAATTTTATGAGAGCTTGTTTATTTCATAAATATTAATTATGGTTTTAATCTCACTGTATATGAATGCAACTGAAAATACAATTTTGACTATTACATTGTTTTGTATTAAATCATAATACATTTTTAGCATCAATGAATCTAGCCTGATTTAGAATACATTAATATAAGCAGAAACAAAAATTAATTTAAAGGTTAGTAGTTAAATATATCAAAATCACAATGCTACAGACTAATAGGCCCTTCTACACCATGAATTGTCTGTATTATTATTACTGAGACTTCTATTAGCTCTTTTCTAAGCATATTCATTTGACTACAAAATTGGTTCAATACTAATGCATCACCTATTATGTTGTACTTTAAGGAAAGGAATGTCATACTGGTATAGGCGTTTGTGCCACTGTGAATAATAACGATGGAATATATGGTTTCTTATAGGAAGTCTGAGATGATGTAGAAAAATTAATTTTTCTCATACCGTAAGTAAACGCATTCCTGAATGGTGTCTATGTGAATGACTGCTTTAGCCAAATTAACTTTAAAAAATAAAAACAAAAGCTATTTAAAATATATAATTATACATCTTGAAAGAGATTTTAGATAAGACCAATTTAAAAACAAATCTTAAACCTTTCAATTAAACTATAAGGCTGTTTTGACTAAACTTTTAATTTCAGGCTATCTCTTTTTGACATTATTTAGACACACCCAAAGAAATAGAAACATTATAATGTATGATGGTGGGAAGCAGTAGAGGATGAATACCATATGGAGATAATTTTTTGCTCTATGATCCTGGTTTCTTTTCTTAGTACAAGGTCAAATATTCAGTTATTATTCTTGAATTTGAAGTTCAAAGTGAACATTAGGGGAAACAATGGCCTGAATTCATATCAGAAAATCTTTAATCTATTCTTATAATTAAGTACAAGTCATACAGGTCAGTTTAATTTTTAATAAATCTAGCATCAATTGAAAATTGAAACAAAAGTAAAAGTTCTTTAAACTACTTTTTGCATGAAATAAATTTTGGGGGAAAATCATTTGATTTCTTATTGGAGATAATGAAGGAAAATTGAATTGGCTAAGGGTGACTGCTGATTACTTTTTTTGAAAATTATCAACATGATTTCCTGAAAAATCAATATTTACTCCATTTGACTGAACACCGAGTCCAAGAGCTGTTATGATAGATGACTGGGACATATAAGATAGGCAACTGGGACAAGTTCCACACAAATGTAATTATTACAAAACAGGGCAGATCAGTGTATAAATGAGAGCTGACTTATGTAGTTCAGACTTACGTAGATCAGACTATAAATATTTTGGAAGGGTATTCATCTAATAAACTCACATAAAACTTTCATCTCTGTAGGAGGAACACACATACACATACAGCACATAAAGATTAACCACACTCACTCTTCTCAAGGATCTTACACATTAAGAGGGAGATACTTTATATGTAGACAGAATTACACCAGGAAGTGGAAAATTGTACATTTCACAAGAAATGTAGAAGGAAAGAGTGAAAAAGTAATTACAGTAAATAAAAGGTCACTACTGACTGGGATGATGATATAAAATTCCTTAAAAGATACAGTACTTATATGTACTATATGTTTTTATATTTCTTTCAAGTCTGTGCTGTGTGACTTTGAGGAAGTTCCTTCAACACTGTGGCTTATGATTTTCTCAAATGATTGAGCTGGTTTGAATGATTTCTGCAATTCCTGTTTATCTCTGAACGTCATATTCTAAATCACCTTTCCAAAGCAGTGAGATCTAGACTGTTTTGACCATCAAAAGGAGGAAGAGCACACTGTCATAGTGAGCTCTAGGCATGGAGCCAGGGAAAGAGGAAGAGCTGAGAGAGTGCTGGCTCCTAGAGACAGTTATCCTGTGTACAGTCTAAGGAATAACCCTCCTTTTAGACCAGTACACAGAATTTCAGTGAGATTTCATCTAATTCCCAAGTCTCTTCTTTGCTCATTTTGTCTGACGGACTTTTATTAAACAAGTAATGTTTAATAAACTGATGGTCAAATAAACAAATGACTGCTATAAATAATCTGACAAAATATGATTAAAATAGTTGTCATATTTGTGCTATTTATTTCTCATATTTGATCTCAGTTAATCTTATTAAGTTTGTAACTATTATACTTGTGAGTGCTCTGAAATATTATCTTTGCACATGTTTCACAGTGAAATATTTTACCGGTCAGCACTCCCAAAGTCCTATGCTAACATGTTAAACACAATAGGGTAGATAAAGATAACTTTTGGTAAAGTTTTAATAAATTCCATTATTTAGAAGCTAAGATTTAAATTATGGTTTCACCCTGAATGAATTATGCCTATAGTTATAAAATATCAGAGTTTAATAAGCTGGCTTTGAGCTATAAATTAGTAAATTACTCAGTGTAATGCAAAGTAAAGTAAAAGCTCAAATTATTTCAATCTTTAGCTTGTTTTTTATAATATTTACTTTGTGTATCTACAAGAATTTCTCCTTAGGTTAAGTTATTGCTAAGAACAATCTGTAAATTTTCTCAGCACAGTGAGAACCTTGTGATCTTATACCTCCATCTATCTCTAAAAGGGAAAACAAAACAAGAAAATATGTCACTAGAATACCACCAACAAATTTTGTTGTTGGAACGTCCAAAAAATGAATCTCCAAATAATTTATACATCAGCAGGGTAATTGCTTTCTCAAGCCAACCTCCTAAAAGTTTCATGTTTAGAAGCTACATGATGAATAGTATTTAAATTTAATAAAATGTTTCTTTTCCTTAAAACTGACATGAGAAAAACAACAGATGGATTTTCCCTGGCCATGAGAGAAAGAACACATATCTGAATGTGAGTCATGCTTTATTTGCTATCCAATGGACCATATTTATTGTAGATAGAGCCTAAGTCTCTTTAATGTGTATAGAATAGACTCCCCCTCTGCCTTATAGATTATAAAATGTTTCTACATGCAAACCTATAAAAATGTGCAACATACACACACACAAATCCACCTGCCTTCATGAATTTAAGCTATAATTATAACTTCATATCTTGTACTAACAAAATCAATATGTATATTTGGGTGTGTAATATCACATCTTATATTAAACTTGGATATTGAGAAGTTTGCTTTCTTTCAACAATTATATATTAGTTGCAATATTTTGTTTTAGTTTATATCTGATTGGGCTAATAAACATTTTAATCTTTAGGAGTCAGACTAAAAAAGTCATGAGATTAAGAATTTGAGGGCTAAGTGAGTTAATTGGGGTTCTCTGAGGCAGGGCTAATTATATTTCATAGCAAACTATAAAGAGTCTGTCAATAATTTCATGTAGACAGATCCATTATTTTTTTTTTAAAGCAACAAAAGGAGAAGCAGCAAAGTAGAAAGCAAAAATAAAGGGGAAGGAGAAGGAAAATGTAAGTGACAATGAAGAGTCAAGGTCAGTTAACTTCTTGCCTGTCTTCACGGCCCTTGATTCACTGTTTCTACAACTTAAAACTGATTCTCCATTTCTAATTGTGCCAAAATACCTCTTCATCCATCTTTATTACTATCATCTATTTAATCCATGATTATCTTTCTTTATTCATTAAAGAGTTTTCCCTCTTTCACAGTCTTCACCTCAAGTTCTGTAAACCTATAAGGTGACTTTGACATCCAAGTGGGTAAAACACCACATATGGCCTCATATCCTGCTTCTACCAATCTGGTAATTTTTACTGCCCTCTTCCTTCACTTTCTTTGACAAAATGACTGTGGGGATCTATTTTATAATTATACTACCTTACTGTCTAACTTTGTTTTTCTGTACCCTGTTAAATGGCATCCTCCATTGTACTTATCTCTTCACAGGTGGGTTGGAATTTTGTTTTTGGACACTAAATGCAGGTACACTGAAAGCTCTGTTTTAGCTGGATTTTTTTTTTAATCCCCATCTGCAAACGTGAAATTTTAATTGAGCACACTCAAACTGGACTCTCTGAGATTTCTCTCGAACTTTCCCTTTCAGCATTTGTGCAGTGAAGGGTGAACCCAGCAGGCCCGGGTCGTCCATACCCCATACATCCAAAGGAAGATGTGGCCCCTGACCTACTCCTGGGAGGTCGCCCCAAAGCCCCTGGGAGGGTCCTGTCTGATGGGAGTCTTTGCCCATCTGGGGGCATGGGTCACACGGACCACGCCGACAATGTAATCTGTGGTGGGGACAGAGGTCAACTTGACCTCTGGAGGGCTGGACACTAAGGCCAGCCACACCTATGGTTAGCCATGGTTATGCGACCAACTGGGATAAACACCTTGGACACCGAGTTGCGTGTGGTCTCACCATCCGTAGCCCTGGGAGAGGCCAGCTGGAAGACTTGACCTTTTACCTTTGCTGATTCTGGTGTATATCCTTTTGTTTTACTAAACTTAGCCATGAGTATGACGGCTTTGCTGACCCAGAACAGCAGCAGGTGACACAGTACAGATGGTGGGGCAGCTCCTCAAGGCAGCTAAGTGGCTTCTGAAACACAGAAACCTCCTTCACACTTGCACTGTGGCCCAAGACACACTGCGGGGACTGTGTTCTGAGCTCAGAAAACATGCCCAATGCAAATCTGGGTCGTAATGGAGATTCCATTTCTCGTTTTAACTTTTGACAGTAAGAAACTCTATAGAGCAGTTTGTGATTCAAATAATGTCAGTTGTCACCAGAATGAATGTACCACAGTATATAAGTTTGCAGTAAGTGCCATTTCATGTAATTTTCAGATGAATTCATAAAGGATCATTATCAAGTATGCAGCAAAAACTAATTTCCAAAGCCACTCAGTGCTTGATAATTGTGGTTGAGAGTGGTTCTTCTCATTCTGAAAAATTCCAATTTCCGCCCCGAGTTAAGAAAGCACAGTAGAATTTAACCACTGCTACGCCCTCAAGCTGCTGTACGGTAGGGCAAGTTAAGATATTCTGCTTCCACTTTTTTTTTCTTGGCTGCAGTGGGTCTTCGCTGCTGCGCGCAGGCTTTCTTTAGTTGCAGTGAGCGGTGGCTTCTCTTGTGAGCGGGCTAGATCTAGGCGTGTGGGCTTCCGTAGTTGCAGCACGTGGGCTCAGTAGTTGCCATGTGCAGGCTCAGTAGTTGTGGCACATGGGTTTAGTTGCTCCGTGGCCTGTGGGATCTACCTAGACCAGGGATCGAACCCGTGTCCCCTACATTGGCAAGCGGATTCTTAACCACTGCGCCACCAGGGAAGTCCTCAGTTTCCACTTCTGATAAAAATTCACAGAACTGATGATGGTTAACTCCTTGAAGTCAAGTACAGCTCACTCTTGACACAACAGGTTGGGTGAAGCATGTAGCTGGACTTTTAAAACACTAAAAAAAAACCCATTTGTGGATCTTCAAAGTAGCAACTTTATAACTACATTTCAATTATGTTTAATTGCTATGTCTGTCTTTTCCTGTGTCAGAATCATATTCTTATAATTACTGAAAAGAAAAATATTGTCCCAAATTCTAATTTTTAAAAAATTATGTGGTTATATTTACACACTTATTAGTCCTGATTAGTTATAGAAATTTTTGACATGTTTCAAAATAAACATAGTTGAATTTCAAGTAAAATTGCATTTTACGTATACGTAGAAAATTTGGGGGCCACAGACATCCATTAGATAGTGAGTCAGTCTTCCAATTTAATAATAATGTGTTTATCTATGTATTAAATACTTCATTTATGCCATACATTTTATAACTTTTATATAGGTTTTGTACTTATTTTCTTAAACTAATTCCTAGACACATTCTTGCTACTGGAGTTGACATCTGTTTCCATGTTATATTCTCAGAGACCTAATTTTTCACTTATCGGGTAGAAAAATATTTCTATGTATTAATTTCTAACTACCTTAATAAATGTTCATAATACCTCTAGTAGTAACACGTTAGCAATTGCAACATCTGAAAGGAATAATGTTTTTCTCTTTTAGAAGTAATACCATAATACCTGTGTTTCAATTTAATGAAATATTGATTAGAAATGTCAAATAATGTCAATGTCAGTAATCATAATGGAAAATTTCTTTTTATTTTATTTTATTATTTTATTTTTTTGCTTTACGTGGGCCTCTCACTGTTGTGGCCTCTCCTATTGCGGAGCACAGGCTCCGGACGCGCAGGCTCAGTGGCCATGGCTCACGGGCCCAGCCGCTCCGCGGCATATGGGATCTTCCCGGACCGGGGCATGAACCCGTGTCGCCTGCATCGGCAGGCGGACTCTCAACCACTGCGCCACCAGGGAAGCCCGGAAAATATCTCTTGTTTCTGATAGTAACTGAAATGTTTTGCGATATTTACTGTGAAGAAAATGTTGACTGATTTAATTTTATTCTTTTTAGTTAGTATAATTAATGTTTACTTTATTAGCTTTTGTTGTTAGCTTTGAGACAAATAAATTTTAAATTTTATCAAATATTTTTTCAGGAACTATTGAGATGGTTCATTTTTTTCTTTGACATTACTACCTGTGGATTGTATTATATTTATATATTTCCTAATCTTGAACCATCTTTGAATTTCTTAAATAAATATATTTTCATAGCTTTTGGATATTTCTGTTAGCTTCTATTTGCCAATGTTATACGTAATATTTACATCAATATTAATAAATTATATTTTCTGTAGTATCTGTTTCATTTGAACTATCTTAGATTCTCAATTTTTTCTATAATCTAGAAATGCTTAGCTTAAGAATTAGTCATTTAGAAAGATTTGTAATCACTTAGCCCAGAAATTTTTCTTATAATAAGTCTATAACAATTAATTTGTGCAACAATTATGGTATTAAATTTCAAATCTATAAAACATCATACCTAGTCCTCTAACTTTTGTTCACTCACTCAAGTCATAATGGCCTTTTTGCTATTTCTTAATACAGCAAGTCATTCTATGTTATACTGTCTGCATCTGCTCTTATCTCTACATGTAAATATTATCTCTACCTGTATTAGAGTAGCTCACTTAACTTTGTTAAGAACCTGCTGTCTGAAGCTGCCCACCCTGGCCAGGCAGGGATAGTAACCACTTGTAGGGCTCGTCTCACAACAGGAGGTCCCAATAAGGAACACAGTGATAAGGAACACAGTAGTACAACAAGCTGCCTCCAAAACCAACCAGAAGAATTCGGGAGGGGCCAAAAGGAGGGCAGAGATGCCAGCTGGTAATACTCCTGCCAACCTCCCAGAAACCCTTGTGGTACAATCCATCTTGACTGAAAGATGCTTGCACTACCAGGAAGGGTCCTGAGTGAGACCAAATATGGGCATGAGCAAGATGATTGGCCAGAGACAACCCAGAAAGTTAACCTCACCACAGTAAACCCTGAGACTCTGAGCCATGGGGCAGAGCAGTTCTCTTAGGTTCCCTGACCCTGCTGTTCTCTGCTCAAGCGCCCCTTTTCAATAAAGCCTTTTGCTTTGTCAGAACTTGTGTCTCCTCTGACAATTCATTTATGAGTGTTAGACAAGTGTCAACTCTCAGGGCCTTGAAGGGGTCCCTATCCCTGGCAATAACTACATTCAGAGATCTGCTTTAATTTTATCATTTTAAGGAGGCCATTCTTAACCACTATCTTATTTAGAGTAACATTCCTCTTTCTTTTCCTTCAAATCCTCTCATCTTTCCCTGCACAAAGGGATTTTTCATCAATTTTAAATCAGTTATTAGTTTATATTTCTTTGAAAGTAATTCATGCTATTAACTTTTAAATTTTCCAGCATTGTGAGTGATCTAATATACTATTAAAAGCTTCATATTCGTTCTCAAAGATATATGTATGTTGTTATAGCCTTTTTCTTACTACAAATCTTACAATTACTTTTAAATTTTATAATAAACTTCACAGCTTATTATTGTTTATTTTCTTACTCTTTTGAATTTACATAAATACTAAGTTTTGTTATTTCTTACCAATGTCTTCTCTTCTTAATTATTTATTTTCCTTCTTTTCCTGTTTATTTAGATGATCATTTTTGAAGTACTCAAATTGACTTTTTGTTCCTGTAAGTTGTCTTTCTTATAATGAGTATTTAATATATGCAGTGTTCTATAGCAAATGCTTGCATTAGATCCCTTATGATATATAATAATTTAATATTATTATCATTTTCTTTTCAGAATATTCTATAACATGCCATTGAATCTCCTATGTAACAGAAGAGTTATTTAGGGAGGGTGTTATTTTTAAAGTTCCATGTAGATTTTATTTATGCTTATGTTGGAAAATATGGTTGATATTATGTCTATATGGTATTTCTTTAAGTTTTCTTGAAGTTTTTAGAGTATAATTTTCAAAGAAGGTAAAAAAGAAAATATAAATGAACACTTCTCAAAGATTTTAATGAACATTCATTGGTAAGAAACAAGGAACATGTTAAGCTGATCTAAAACATATTTTTAAAGCTAGGTATATGTAGGCAATTTAATAAAGTCATGTTTGGAAAAGCATACTGACTCAGATATAAAACTTGTTTTTGACTAATGGACCCAAAACCCACAATCACTGTGGTTATTTGCATCGCAACCAAACAAAATCTACAAATTAAACTGCTCTTGCATATATGTATATTGCCCAGAAAAGAAAAAAAAAAGAGTCATGACCAAACCGGTAATTTATTTCTGAATTTTGCATAATTAACTTTCTTGTGCGGGGAAGCTAAGAAATAATTAGCCAAAGTCCCAGTAAAGGATTAAGATTTGGTCATAAGTTTATAGAGTGAGTCTCCTCACTCACACCTTATCACAATGCGAAAAGGGCTCCCATATGACAGTGAATTACAGCTGAAAATACTGCACAACACAGACTCTATCTAAAGAGGTGTTCTTAGGAAAGCCCAAAGATAACAGGGGATGCAAGGAAAAGGACACAGCAAAATTTCTAGCCTGAGGCACCTTCAACTACATAAAGTATTTAACACAGCTCAACTTCTAGCCAGATTGGCAAAATATCTCATGTTAAGTGGATATTTACCTCTCTTCCTATACCCAATAAATGACATTTATATACTTTTAACAAAAATTACAAGTCATGCTAAAAGTTAAGAAAACAGAGTCTGAAAAGACAAAATAAACATTAGCACAAGACTCAGCTATGCTATAGATGTTGGCATTATCAGACAAGGAATTTAAAATAACTTTGATATGTTAATGACTATAATAATAATGTAGACAGCATACAAGAACAAATGAACAACAATGAAAGTAGAGATATGGAATCTCTAACAATGATTCAAGAGGGAATACTAGAAATCAATACACTGTAACAGAAATGAAGATTGCCATTGATGGGCACAGCCGTATACTGGGCACAGTCAAAGAAAGAATCAGTGAGCCTGAAGACAGATCAATAGTCACTTCCAAACTGAAATACTAAGTGAAAAAAGAATGAAAAAAAATGAGTAGAGTATCAAAGAACTGTGGTACAATTTCAAATAGTATAACATGTATATAATCTGAATAATTGAAGGAGAAGAGAGAATGGACTAGAGGAAGTGTTAGAAACAATACTGATAGACAATATTAAAAAAATTAGTGAAAGGCATGAAAACATAGGTCCAGAAACCTCAGAGAATACCAAGCAAGATAAATAAAAAAGCACACCTAGGATTATCATAGTCAAACTGTAGTCAAATCAAAGGCAATGACAAATCTTGAAAAACAAAAACAAAACAAAATGAAACATAGAAAAAAGGAACTTACTTATGGAGGAATAAGGACAACAATTACAGTGGGCTTCTCGGAAAGAATGCCTTAAGAGAATGGATTGAATTATTTAAAGTTTTGGAAGAGAAATCCCTCCAACTTAGAATTCTGTGATCAGCAAATTTATTCTTCAAAATGAAGCAGAAATAATGACATTTGCACACAGAAAGTGAGGAAATTTACCTGACTTAAATGAAATGTTAAAAGAAGTTCTTCAGGCAGAAAAAAATAATAATACAAGTCAGAAATCTGGATCTACATATAGAAGGGTAATAAAGAAGGAATAAATAAAAATAAATTATTGTACAGCTTTTAAAAGAATTTCTTAACAGTTATCTCTTGAAAATAGTAGCAATGTATTAGGTGATTATACTATAGGGATAATTGAAATGAATAACAATAATGTCACAAGGCATGAGAATGAGGAATTGGGGGTACTCAGTTATAAGGTACCTGCATTATATATATAGTAGTACAGTGTTCCTTGGAAGTGGAAGTAAATTAGTCAAAAACACATATTGTAAAATGCCACTATATACTTCTTAGAATTGCTAAAATATTAAAAAAAAAACTCTGACAATGCCTGGCAATAATGTGGAACAATTGAATCAGAGAATCATTGCTGGTAAGAATGAAAAATGATACAGACACTTTGGGAAACATTTTGGTGGTGCCTTGTAAAGCTAAAAAGAGTCTTATCCTGCTACCCATTAATTGTGCTTCTAGGTTTTACCAAACTTACTTGAAAATGTATGTCAACCCAAAAACCTACACATGAATGTTTATAGCAACTTTATTCATAATCACCCCAAACAGGTTGTAACTAAGATATCCTTCAATAGGTGAATGAATAAACTAGGTATATCCATACAAGGGTATACTCTTTAGTAATTAAAAAAAAAAAGAGATATCAAGCTACTCAAAAATTTGGGTAAACCACTTGATAAGTGAACGTGGCTAGTCAAAAAAGACCATTTACTGTTTGATTACATTTATATGATAAGCTGGAAAAAGCAAATTTTTGGATACATTACACAGTTGAGTCATTACCAGATATTTGGAGAAAAGATCAACTGAATGGGTGAAGAACAGGGGATTTTTTAGTTCAGTGAAACTATTCTGTATGTTACTATAATGGTAGATAAACAACAGTAAACATTTGTCAAAACTCAGAGAACTTTACAGCAGAAAGAGTGTGGGTTAATGTAGGCAAATCTTTAAAAAATATCTTTAAAAAAAGCAGATTATGACAAAATGGTTAGCAGACTATCACTAAATGGTTGATTTAAAAAAAGGTCCAAGCCTAAGTAAATTTGGAAAAAAATGGAGCCTGTGAGATTAAAGGCAGCTGTAACTGCATATAAGAACTTTACTCTAATTGATAAAGTTGGTTCCTGTTGGGGTCGAGGGTAACAATTCCAAAACCTCTATATATCTATACTGGAATTGAAAAATTAAATAAATGGCTGGCAGATGGAGAGAGCTGGTTTTCTCACCACTGCGGGGGAGTTAGTAGATAAGTAAGGGGAAGAGACTGGAAAAAGCCATTTGAGTTAGAGTTGGAGATACTGTTTTGAAATCATATTTGAATTATTATAGATACAGATGGAGATTACAAAGATATAGATGATATAATATAGATATGTATATATACATGGTTAGTGTACATACATATATTTCTTCCTTCTTTTAGCTGAGAGAGCCTAGAAACAATGACAACCCAGTAACAGTAAGCCCACTTAATGCCAAGTTTTTGGTTCTAATACCATATTCCAATATAAGGAACAAATTCTCCTTGGAGAAGTGGCTGATTCTAGGACTGGGGCAGGGAATATACAAGATAAACTTGGATAATTTATTATGCTAAAAAGTAAAATAAAAACCAAACCAACCAACCAATCACAGTGATAAGAGCTATGTCAAATGGAAGAAGAAGACAACTGAGAAAGCTCTCAATGGCCAAAGCTGGAACAATTTGAATAACAAAATTGTATTATATTATAACCCAGAGTATAATATAAAAACCCATTAGTTTATATTGCTACAATATATGATTGAATAAATAAATAATATATGGTACAGGCTAGACATATCTTCTATGCAGAAAAATGCCAAGTAATATATGTAGATATTCTTTCTCAAGGAATTAAAACATAATTCCTCACCTCTTAAATGTGGACTACACACAGTGACTTTCCTATAAAGCATACAGTATGGAAGGGGGGAAGAAAGAGTATCTTTAGAGTGGAGAAACCTGACAAAAGCTACCTAAGCCAGTGATTAACATAAACAGTGACATCATATTGACACTATATGCCCTTGATATGATGTGATGAAAATGGCACTTTACATCTTGGTTTTGTTCCCCAAAACTTGTAACACCAGTCTAATCGTGGAAAAAATGTTAAACAATTCCCAGTTGAGGGATGTTACACAAAATAAGTGAACACTACTCAAAACTGTTAAGGTCATCAAAAACATGATAAGTCAGAGAAATTGTCACAGCTAAGAGGAGTCTAAGGAGACAAGATGACTAAATGTAATAATGGCATCCTGGATAGGATCCTGGAAAAGAAAAAGGCCTCAGGAAAAAAACCAATGAAATCTGAATAAAGTAGAGTATTTAACCATTACATATCAATATCACTTCAATTATTTTAACAAATACGTCATATGAATGTAAGATGTTGGTTACAAGGCAGAAACTTGGTGTGGGGTATGAGAAATCTCTGTATTATCTTCATAACTTCCGTGAATCTAAATCTATTCTAGAAAAAGTTTATTAAAAATGTTTAAATGTCACAAGTACTTTGATAAAACACAGATCCCAGATAAAATTATTCATTAAATTGGGCTGGATTGCTTAAAAGTTTTCATTATCATGGCTGAACTTATGTAAAATTGCTCATACAAACAGAGGAAAAATTTTTCCTTTCTGGTCTATCTCTTTTTCTTTTTTTTTTCCTGATTCCAACTTGAGAATAAGAATGATACTTTTTCCTTTGTAAAACAATCATTACTTTTGTTCATCTTCTTAATTAAATATGTGACATGTTAGTATTTCTACTTATTCATATCTATTTAATTCAAGAAGTTGGTGATTGTGGATGAGATCTTTTGGAATATTTTCAGAATTAAATAGCACAAATCTAAAACCTGAATTAACTCCCCAAATTGTCACATAATTTACTCACTTCCTGAAATACTGCTTTTGAAGATAAGCACAATCAGGTATTCAATCTTTAGAAAGATGATGACGTTGCACAGAGCTTGGGAGAGTTAACTAATTCCTGGACTTCAGTAACAATACAAGACTAAATCAGGCAACAACTTTATTTCAGTGTATATTTTAATCCCAAAACTGGTTCCCAGTAGCATGGAAAAATTTTTTTCTAAGCTACTATATAAATTCGTAATAAAAATGAGATATGGGGGGGGAAGCCTTGTGAAAACTTCTCATTTATTAGATATTTTAGAACAATCTGGAATATATCTAAGGAAATGCGTGCAAGCAAATTCAGAGACAAAATAGTGGAAGGAATCATATAAATGAAATTTAATTCACAGTTTTAATTCTTTTTAGTGGTTAAATATAGATTTTTTTCCTCTTATTATTTCCTCCTGCAATCAATTTATCTGAAGCTTCCTCCATCCTTTAGTAGCTGCCCTTTGAGAAGATAAAAAAGAAATGAATGTTGTATGTACTACTTGAACATGTGTGAACTCTGGGTCACTCCTTACACCAGTGGACACCAAGCTGTTGTTCTGGCATGTTTTATAGTGACGAAGCAATACTATGGTCAGAATTTGTATTCCCATTATAGATTCGTGTGTGATGCATTATAGCACATCTCCACTGATTGAATTAATCAACATCGTTTCCTTCCCACCACATCTAAGAGAACTGTTATCACTTTACTTCTATTTTCAATGCATTTTATATTTCTTAAGATGTTCTTTCCTACAGAATATTATTAAGTTTCTTTAATTTTCTCATGCTTTTGAAAGCCAGAGTTTTGTAATACACTTAATATTATGCCTCTAGATCTGGTAACCAGATTAAATCCTGTAAAAAGTTTCTTTGCTCATGCCATGGCTGGGAGTAAAGGCTCTATGCAAAATATATGAATAAAATAAAAGAACATGTAGAGATTTAAAATTGGAACTAAAACAATATACCCCTGACTATATGAATTTCAATATGATACTTTATTATACACATTTATCTCTATATATGTCTCTATTTTTTCTACCTTTATTGAGATACAATTAATAAATAAAACTGTATAAATATAAGGCATTCAACATGAGGATTTGATATATGTATAGATTGTAAAATGATTATCACAACATAATGGTAATCCATCACCTCACAGTTTTGTGTATATATATATATATAATTGTAGGTACCATGCTATTAGATCCCCAGAAATTACTCATCTTATAGCTGCAAGTTTGTTTACTTATTCATTTATTTTGTCATTAAAATTTTTGAGCTTCTAGTGTCAACTGAAAATAAGACACAGTTCCTTCCCTAGTGAACGCATAGTCTGGTAGAAGACAACTTTGAGAAAAGTAAAACTATATTAATGGCAAATATATATGTTACATGCTGAAAAGGCTGTTCAAGCTCAAGGAAGAGAGTAAGAGAATAAGTGGATAAAAAAAGGGATTATGTTATATAAATAATATGAACATTTTTGTTATAATTTTTAATTATTTATTGTTACATAATTTTCTTTCTTTAAAAGTTCTAAAAGAAACAGAAAAACATCTCTTACAGAGATACTGACTGTTAAGTTTAGTCTGGTTGCTTATTTTAACTGCTAATTTTACATCTCATAAAACAATGTTGAATGATTTATAGACAATATTGAAACTCTAATATTTTAAACACATGTTCTTAGTTTTGATGCATTTTTCTTATCTTAAAGCTAACAACCTAAAATTTATAATTTCAGTTATCTTGTTACTTCATGCCTAGCACAAATCATAAAGTTATGATTGAAAATTAATAATGTTAATGACAGAGTGTCAATATATTAATACTTAATGTTCAAATTGGCATAGATGAAAGTTGAAAAATGATGTCTTTTTTAATATTTACTTACTCTTTTTATGGCTCATGTGCACAAACATGCATTTCACTATGTCCAGTTTACTTTATCTCATCTGAAACATTTCAGCCAAGTATGTTGAGATCAACTTTGTTTTTCTCAGACTTCCATGATGACTGCCCTTCTTCCCTGTCTTTTGTATGCTTACCAACCAGACTTGCATAAAGAGGAAAAACTACGTCGGTGTATCTTCTGCCGAGAAATGGAATTTCACATGCAGCAGCTGGCTGAATGCAAGTTTCTGAGCAAATGATTTGTGATTGGATTTGCCTCTCCTTTATGGACTCTACCATTGCTTTCAGTGCCCTGTTCAATTTGAGACTATAAAAACCTGAAAGCAATCACAAGGTGAATTTCAATAAATTGAATTTATGATGAGTGTGAAGGATAATTTGCTGACAGCTTTAAATTGTAAGCACTTCTTTCAGTGGTAAATATACCCAAATTGCTTTGTTTTTCTCATAAGAGATTCAGCACCTTGAAACAAAGATTTGCCGTAAAACAAGCTCTCCAGCAAACATCTGCTCCCTGTCTCTAAAGCCCTGAGACAGGTGAAATAGGACTCTGGCTGTATGAGCTATGTTTTAAAGCTTTGACATTGGAAAGGGATTCATTCTTTACATTTGTATCAGTAAAAGGATTAGCATTCTTCTTTGGAAAGAAAAAACATCAGACCTATTTCAAATATACTTATCTAGTTTAAAGTACTTACTCCAGCTCAATATAAATCTAAAACTATATAAATCTGAATAAAATATTTGATGATCCTATTTTTATTCTGCTTGAATATTTGTGTGTTTAATTTGGGGGGAGATTCACCAGGTATTTTTACTGAAAATAGGCCTACATATTATAAAAATAGAAGTGTATAGAGAATCTTTGCTCTGGAGGGCTCTATGATCTATAAGCATTCACTAGTCAATATTTGTAGAAACGTAGACTGTTAATAGAAGATACTATGCAAAAATAGTACATAGACTAACAAATATGAAAAAGCACACAAATTACTAGTGACCAGATAACTGCATTGAGCTATCGTTTATTCACCAGTTTAACAAAAGCTAAAGTGTGGAATAGAAACCATAAGGAAGGATGTGGAAAAAACTGTAACTCTTATTCACTACTAATGAAAGTAAAAATTGTTACAACCGCTTTTGAAAACCATTTTATGTTTTCTAGTAAAGATGAAGATACATGTACACCAATGACTTAACAATTCCATCCCTATCATATACCTTAGAGCAATTCTGTTGAATAGGAATATAATGCAAGCCCATGTATAACTTTAAATTGTCTAGTAACCATGTTAAAAATAAAAATTAATAGGTGATACACATTTTAATAATGTATTTTATTTAACTCACTATAGCTACAATATTATTATTTTGAAATGTAATCAATATAAAAGTATAAGATATTCTACATTCTTTTTTCTTTTGGTATTGTCTTCAAAATCAGGTATCTATTTTATACTTAGAGTACATCCAAATTGAACAAAACAGATTTCAAGTACTTAATAGCCACATGTGGCCTGTGTGTACTGTAATGGACTTGCAACCTTAGAAAATACTTTCATACGTGTATCAGGAAGCATACACAAGAACGTTCATATTGACGTTATTTATAGTCTATATTGGTCAGGACTGAGTCAGTAAAACAGAGTCCATGGCAGTGACCTGATAAAGGGATTTTAAAATAAAAAGATTCTTAAGTTAGTGCGGGAAGTACTGAAAACTCTCTAAATCAAACAAACCATGAGCCAAACAAGAGATAAGCAACAACACTAAGCCAGTGCATCTCTCAGGCTGATAGAATAAAAGGAGAATGTGGTATTCTTTATGAAGTCCAAACTCCTTAGAGTCACCTGTAGAACTTTTAAGTGATCTTCGCCTTTATGTTTTTCCATCTTCAATCCCCCCCAAAAAATTCCCACTCTCTCCTTATCAACCTACATCAGTTCCCAGAATATATTCTTTTGCTCCTTTATTTCATACATTTGTGCCATTGCATACGTAGTGTAAGTTGCCTGAAATACTCTCAACAACACTCCTCCCGATTGATCAATCAATCACTTTGTGCTTTCTCTAACTTCAGGCAGATATAAACTTCTTCAATAAGAAGAGTGTGCTTATCTTCTCACCCCCTTCTTGTCATGCTGGGTTAACCACACTTCTATACAACCATAGCCCCCCCAGGCATAATCTGATTTAAACTTCTCATGTCTTTTTATAACATTGGTCTTACTTTCTCCATTGTATCATAAAATATTTGGGAGTATTTCAGTAATGTCTGTATTGCCAACTACTTGCATTTAGTAGGTATGGAAGCAATATTTTGCAAAGAACTGAACAATTGAAATGTTCAAATGAAAAAAGTGTAACACAAACACACTTTTGAGTTAAAATTAGTTTTCAATATGCTTTCCAAAATTATATTAGTTGCAACGATTTGGACTATCTCTAATGCCAGCCAGATCATGATTAGCCAGGACAGAGACGAAGTGTATAGAAAACTATAGATCGTGAATGTAACCTGCACACTGTAATTTAATTTAGAAACTACTAATTCTTCATTTTACGTATTTATAACTGCATAATTCATCATAGTTCATGTACTACAGATAATGTAGAATGGGGGAAACAAAATAGTTTTTACACAGCAGAGAAATAATAAAGTAAATATTGAAATTTCCTTTCAGCTATGACAGCAATCAAAACAAAAAAAGAAGATAAATTACTTTTTAAAAAAATAGTAAAAGGCTGAATTTGTTTTTGAAACTTTCCTTAACTTTATGTTTGTTATATGTTATATAAAAATAACTTCTACTGGGAAATATTTATCTCTTTTATTGAACTCAGGAAGAAAGCTTTCAAATACCTTCAAAAGGTATATGACTAATGTGAAACTTTGGAATCAGACCTGAAAACTGATTGGGTTTCTCTTCTGGAATTGAGTCTAAAAGAGACGTCAAATGTCAGTAAAATGGTTGAAAGACTGAAGGAATATGTGGAAAAGTAACTTTCATCTATTTTAATATAATAGTGCATTTGGTGATTGTTGAATATAATTCTCATTGCTTCCATCTTTAGAATGAGAGAATAACTAATATGTTAATTATTATTAGAAGTACATTACAAACTTCAGTAAAGTTAATAGGTCTAGTTGCTTTGGCTAGGTTGATGGATATTTGTCATTTCCTTGGGATTAAAACCAGTGATATTTTTCTAGCAGATATGTATCCTGAAGCACTGAGAAAGTGGGGCCATTTGAGAACAATGCTTTTGTAGTGTGTGTGTGTGTGTGTGTGTGTGTGTGTGTGTGTGTGTGTGTGTGCGCGCGCCTGTGGTGGGGGGTCCATATGGGTGAGTTAGTTCAATTTTTAGTATCTTTTAAAATTCTGATCTGGGAACCACAGGTAAAAAAATGTATTTATGTAGCAAAGGCAGGCATAGAGCTTCAAACGTTGTCCCATCATTTCCATTAATGTGGGTAGTTTGACTTGATAATTCTCTTTCAAAAGTAGGCAGATTTTCAAAATTTGTTTCATCTTTTCTATGTGGCTGTTCATTTGCATCAAAAATATTAGGTGGGTTTCAACACTTTAATTCACTTTTTTTTTTTTTTTTGCAGAGACAAATTTTTTTTAGCAAAACAATATCTTAAGAAGATAAAATGTCTAACAAAATGACGGCTTCTAAATAGAGTATGTGACCTTAAGGGAATATAAATCTGGCCAAAGTCAAGTATCTAGAATAATCCCATCTAGATAAGATGCTTTGAAGTTTTTTTATGTCCTGAATTCTCCATCTTTTCCTTGTTGCTTCTTTTAGTGCTAATTGTTGAGTACTTATCTTCTTCCTTGAATTTATTCATAGGAAATTAACACTTTCTTTCTTTTTGGCTTGAGAGACTCACTCACCACTCTCCAGGGCAAGAATCCCTGCAAGAGATTACTCCTAGTTCCACATAGGAACATGATGAAGGTGGGGATCCAGTCAGATGGGATGCTATGAAAACCTATGCTTGCCATGGTTTTTATCATTGAAAATGTGATTTTCTGCACTTCAAATTTTGTTAGTTCGATTTGTGTGGCTGGAATTCCTATATTCCTTTTTACTTTTGATTCTTTTAAAAATTCTTGGCATTTTAAACCATTAAAGTAAGTTTGATTTGATTATTAATGGATTAATTCTACTTAGTGTTTTATGTGAATAGATTTAAGAAACTTCAACTGTATGAATATTTTTTAAAATACTTGCAAAATATCCTGTTCCCAAATTTTATGTTGATATATATAGAAATGTATGTATATAGATGGTCAAGTCCATCTCTTTCTCAAAATTCTTCTAATAATTCTAACTAAATTTATGTCATAATTCCATGAATCATATGAAAGATGGAGAGTAGAGGTAATCTGATATGATTTTTTTTGTGGTGGATAATTTTTTGAGAAACAATACATGAGTTGAATTTATGACAGCATTATGGATTTGGAAGAAAAATCAAAATAGAAAATACAAAACCTTAAATTATTTTTAATAACAGCACATATATTTAAAATAATTTATAAATTAACTCAGCACTAGATTTTCTAAAATGTAGTGCTGTTTGCTGCCAGCTTGGCCAAAATATTTGTGTAAATTTTGCACATAAGATGATGAGATTACCTTTCAAAAGTATGTATTTCTTAAAGCTTATTAATTTGAGATTGCCACTGTTCCTGAGAGAAAATCTGTGTGAATGAACTTGGTAAAGGTGAATGAACTATCACTATCAACTATCACTATGTCGGATGAGATAGGCATTTTCCAAGAGCCTGCAACTAAGAATTCCATGCATAGAATACAATCAATGATGCTACGCATAGATAAAAAAGAGAACAAACTCCTATAAGATGCAATAAAAAATTAAAATTAGAGAAATATTTTACCTTGAAACTTTTTTTTTTTTGTGGTACACAGGCCTCTCACTGTTGTGTCCTCTCCCGTTGCGGAGCATAGGCTCTGGACACGCAGGCTCAATGGCCATGGCTCATGGGCCCAGCCGCTCCGCGGCATGTGGGATCTTCCCGGACCAGGGCATGAACCGGCGTCCCCTGCATTGGCAGGCAGACTCTCAACCACTGTGCCACCAGGGAAGCCCTACCTTGAAATTTTTAAATAAATTTAATAAAACATAATTTATACTTTTGAGATTTATCTTATAACTTTTTTTTCTGATTTCTGCTATATTTTGCTTTCCATTATAACTGGGAAACATCTAAGATCTCTTGAAAGATTTTTGTTGTTGTTTTTTGCTACATCAGATTTCTTATTTAGTTATATTGGTTAAGATGGGCCAGTGGCAAGAAAAAAAAAGCCACAGAATATTATTCTTTTCTAGGAAAGGAAGCATGTTCAAAAGAAAAACACACAAAAAAACCCATCTCTTTAATTTCACAGACGTTCTCTTCATTACAGCTAGAAGGATTTTTATTCATTCATCTCTACTTCAGAAAACTAGCAGTACCATCTTTGTAGTGGAGATTGGGTTTGTGTTTTGAGGTGCCATGTTGTTCTTTAGTTCCTATAAGAAAAAAAAAACTGTATCATGTTGACTTGGCTACCAAAGGGATTCCAACAAAGTCCATAGTCATATGCACCAGTTTTATTTTTATGAACAAAGTTGTTTCCTTTGGCTTTCAGATCACTAAAAAATTAGCTCATTCGAAGTGTTATCAAAACTAACTGGATCTAATGTAATTCATGTCTCTACTTCACATTTATACCAAGTTACAATGTGTGAAAATGTACATGTAGAGGAGCAAAACTTGCCACTTCAAAATACCTCTTTGGCATGTGTATTATATTGGACTGAAAAAAATCAAGGCCCAAAAGACTCAGGAAGAAACTTTGACCTTCCCTTTAACTGCTTTAAAAATTTACATAAAAGGCCTTTTCCCAGAATAGAGCTATCACCAGAGATAGCCTCAAAGAGTATGGGCTAAGTATGGGAAGGGAGACTATAGGCAAGCCCAAGAGATCAGGGGCCACTCTGTCCAGTTGTCTCTGCAGGGCCCAGAAAATGTTTATTTACTAAACATTTGCTTTTCTTTCTCCATGTGGATTGCCTTTTTCCCAGTGGTTTGAAGTCCCAAGCAACTACCCCCAACATTCTCTTTGGTCTTTAACTAAAGATGGTATTTATACTGTTTTCCTGGGTCTTTCCCATGTATACATATTTGGTTTTCTCCTGTTAATCTGTCTCATGTCAATTTAGTGCTTAGACAAGCCAGAAGAACCTAGGAGAACAGAAGATAATTCCTTCCTCCCCAACATACGGAATTTAAAAGTCTAAGCTCCTTTGTAGTCTTCACATTGTGCTCTGACTCTTGCATAATAAAGGGAAATAGTAATAGTGGAGTTAGTAGATAATCAGCACATATGGTGACTTACCATGTGTTGTGTGCTGTGCATTAAACTTTTTATTCTCACAAGAATAGATGCTTAAAGTAAAATAACATTTCAAACACAATCCATATGAATATATTTCTAGTCAATTACTTTTTGTGTTCTTCAACATTTCTACAAGGTACATATATTAAGTTGACTTTTATATTCAGAGAAAAGAAGAAAAGAATGACTATACTACTTGCTGAATACCTCCTAATAAAATTTAGTTTTCTTCTATTTATATTTTAGAATATTTAGACAATAGGGATACAATTATAATGTCCAAAATTCTTTAAGAGTTTAGAAAATTTAAAAACACAGGAATCCAGTGACCTAGGAAAGTAGTTTAGAAAATTATGGACTCTTAACAAATATAATGTAACATCAACAACAAAAAAGACTTTTTACACTTCTTTAGGTTAAAGAGCAAATCACCTTGGCTCAAGATATTTTTATTAATATTTTATTTTTACCTTTAAAAAGAAACTCTATTGGTATGAACTTCAAATACCATTTTTTTGCTACATAAAACATTGACACAATTACATTAATTTTTTAAAGCATAAAATCAAGTGAATGGAGTTAAATGCAAAATGCACCTGTGTGCTTCTTAAAAACAATCTGATTCATCAGGTAACCCAGGACAAGTGATTTATTGGCAAGATGGAAAGGAGGGGAAAGACAATAACTGAGTGAATATAAAAATATCAGATAAGCTATGGGATTATATATGGCATCATATAAAACTTCTGGACTGTGTCTCCAAGAAAAATATATTTGCTCTCAGTTCTGCTGGTACCAAGCTGCAAAATTTGGAGAATTATTCCAAAATTTAAAATTGAAGGAACAATTAAATAAGAGAAAGGAAACATGCTACCCAGAAAAATAGGCTAATTTTAAAAGCACACTTCACCATTATTATATTTAAATGACGTTTTCAATCACTTGATTTGACCCTATGTGGTGCATAGCAACTGCAATAGCACAATATATTTGAATGAGGATTAGTATAATTTACTAAGAAATGCTGCAGGAGATTAGGAAACTTGAAAGGCCAGCACTTCACTTCCATAACAGACATCACTGCCAGATAATTAACCTTGCTGTTTGTTTAGTATCTATCGAATGCTTCATTACCGATTCAGTTAATTATCTCCTGGTAATGACCGCTACAGAAGGTAGAATTGCTTAATTAAAATTATTTAGATAAAAGAGGAACTTTGATTGGGTGATGCATATTAGAAAGGTTTGATTAATCTTGATGAGATACACAACACATTTAAAGCTTTCCTTTATTGTATCAAAATGCCAAATTCATTCTTTTTTCCAATCAAAAATAAAATATTTTTTTTCCTTTGCCAAATATATTTAAAAAATAAGACAACAACGGGTAGGTGAAAAACAACACTTTCAGTGCTAATTTTACTATAGGGAGGCTTGAAGAATAAAAGGAGAACCCTATTTATTTTATAAGATGCGACTGATATAAATTAGCATTCCTTCTTGCTTGAAGGGATGGTATTATACCCAGGAAGGCAAACTTGGCATTGTGCATACACATCACTTAAGAGATGTAAATACATTTCATCTTCAGCTTTCTTCATAAGTATCCACAGGTGAATTTCCTAGTCCTTTCTTCATACTAACATGGCCACCAGATTTGAGCAATGGCCAGATGATACTCTTTATGCATGAGTCAGAATGCACTGGGTTTGAAACAAAACTCTTCCATTTCAGTACCAGTAGCAGTTTTACAGAGTCTTGTCATCTTCCCTTGAGTAAACAGTGTCTTTTTCTTTCTTAAGAGAAGATAGAGTTCATTGTTTTGACCATTTCTAGCTCTAGCTAGATCAAAGAACAGTATTTCATCTTCTTGGCTTCTCAGGATAAATATTCCTAAGTGAATTTTATTAAAGTACAGTCAACTTTAATAAAAATTGCATTTTTTTTTTCTTTTTTAGTGGGGAGAGAGTTTTTGTTTGGTTTTATATATGGTGCCTCATTTCAAAGTTCTTCAAAACTTCAAGAAGTTGCTGGTAATAATTGCATAAGCTTTCCAATAAATATTTATTCTGTAATGAGCCAAAAGTTACCTTTAATTGCCTATATTATGCCACAAATGCATGGAGTTTTTACAGGGTACCTAGAACCTAAGTAGAGTTTAGGGAATTACTGCTCAAAGGTAATGAAAAAGCATACTAGCAGGTCATAGAGAATGTGATAGAGATTCCTCTATAACACTCCCTCCCTGTGACATCTAAGAGTTCAACTGGTATTACAATGTGCACTGTGGAATACAAGATTGACAGTATAAGATAATTAAACTACTTAAGAGTTAAATAAAAACAGACAGATAACACTTCAACATGAAACCTACATTGTGATTATCACAGACTCTAGATTTATTTGTTCTTACTTGGAAATATGCACAACTGAGATTCAAGAAAAATGTCCTGGGGGAAAATACCATAGAAATGTTTTACTTGAAAAGGCAATCATAGGCAGACTTTTCTTTCCCCTATAAGTAGGAAACTAATAGCACTCTTACATACTATAATAATTTAAAAAATAACAAACAAACAACCAACACAAATATTTCAAAATAAAGTTATAGATGAGTGCATTCCTCAACATTTTGCAGAATCATACACTAGCCTTTATTAAAAACTATAGTGGGGAAGGATATATTGGGAGATGGATTGACATATACACACTACTATATTTAAAAAAGATAACTAATAAGATCCAAATATATAGAACAGGGAACACTACTCTGTAATAACCTATATGGGAAAAGAATCTAAAAAAAAGAGTGGATATATATATATGTATAACTGATTCACTTTGCTGTACACCTGAAACTAACACAACATTGTAAATCAATTATACTCCAATAAAAATTTTAAAATAAATTAATTAATTTTAACAAGATGGGTTCTGATGGGTGAACAGAGGGGCCCTGTCTGGGCATAAGAACAGTAGCTGGGCTTTCAATTAACTTTACTTAACAAAAGGTAAATGAGATTCTTCAATAAGGCATGGAGGAAACAAATGCTTCAAGGGACAATACACTCTACAACATTATCAATGAATTTACTTTCTACTGCTACAAAGAATAATTGCAATATGTATACCAATGTTTCTTACTAAAATAAATATATATATATACTATCCATGTATATGTTCATATATATGTTCTATATATATGCTCTATTCACATACATATATTCATATATATATATATGAATAGTGAATATTTGTATCCTGCCTGTCAGCAGCAAAATCATTTGATGACTTTTTTATTCACACGCTTGTACCATCTAGAGATCATTTACTCATTTGTTAAACAAATTTACCACTCAAATATATGAAAACACTTACATGATTTAAAAGATAAAATTTAACCTTAACACCAACAATGGCTTAACACCAATAAATGGATATGTTTTATTTTCCTTAAAAAAACAAACAAAAACAATTATATATGATGATCATGTTCTCTGACTTGACGCAATTTAGATAGAATTAAGAAGATGACTAAAATATTATTGTGAATACAGTAAATCCCCTACATATGAACCTTCAAATTGCAAACTTTCAAAGATGTGAATGTGCATTCAAATGTCCAATCACTTGTCTGTTATACACTGTCACATGCATGCATCCACTATAAGTGGTTGTGCTTTTGTGTACTTTAATGTACAGTACTGTTGCTGTACAACACAAGGAGCTTACTAATAAAGACCTGATGGAACTGGAGGCCCAGAGGAAGGACAAAGAGAGACAAGAGGAAGAAGAAATAACAGAAGAACCAAAGAGATTCACCATGCAGGAAATGGCAAGTGGATTTCCTTTATTTGAGGAGGCACTGTTAGTTTTTGAGGTACAGGATTTAAATGCAGAATGCTACATGAAGGTTGTAGCAGCTGTTCTTAATGCAATCTAGTCTTGCTCTCTGTCTCCTATTGCTGACAGTCCTTCAGCTCTACCATCTCCCGCCTCTTCTCCCTTCTTCAGTCAGTAACTCTTCTTGCCTGTTCACTCGATGCCAGCCTCTGTATGCCAGCTGTTGTACTGTACTACTGTACTTTTCAAGGTACTATACTGTAAGATTAAAAATGTTTTCTTTATTTATTGTGTTTGTTTTTATGTATTATTTGTGTGAAAAGTATTATAAACCTATTATAATACAGTAGTATATAGTCGATTGTATTAGTTGGGTACCTAACTTTGTTGGACTTACAGAACAAATTGGACTTACGAATGTGCTCTCAGAATGGAACTCATTTGTATGTAGGGGACTTACTGTACATTTTAATGTATCCATGGAATAAAGTAAACCAACAATATTACTTTAAAGTAACTATTAGAATATAATAAATAATTGCATGGAAACAGTGGAATTAAGAAAACACTTAGTTTTTAATGATATATACATATCAAAATTTGAGGAATTAAATTTAAGTAATGTTTGTAAGAAAGTTTTCTGCTCTACATGATTGTAATAGAAAAGATAAAAGCAATAAAATTAAAGGCTGAACACTCAGGCATAGAGATTAGAAAACAGAAAATTAAAGGAAACTGCATAGGAAATATAATAAAGACAAGAGTGGAAATTCTTGCAATAGAAAAAAATGCCATAATAGAAAATTTTAAAAGTTCTTCAGGTCCTCCCTGGTGGTGCAGTGGTTGAGAGTCCACCTGCCAATGCAGGGGACACGGGTTCGTGCCCCGGTCTGGGAAGATCCCACATGCCATGGAGCAGCTGGGCCTGTGAGCCATGGCCGCTGAGCCTGCGCATCTGGAGCCTGTGCTCTGCAACAGGAGAGGCCACAACAGTGAGAGGCCCGTGTACCACCAAAAAAAAAAAGTTTTTCAAAAAACTAAAAAGACAAACTTCTAGCACATTTGATTAATAAAATCATAAAGTACTAATGAGAAATATAAGGATAAAAAGATTAAACTATAGCTGAATACAACTTTTACATAAAAATAATTTAAAAGTATAGAAAAGCCAATATGTAATCTGTATATGAAAAGGACAATTTCATATAGAATTATACCTAAAATATGACTCTAAAACACATACTCAATGATTTGTGGAAAGAAATATGTAGATGGATGAAAGAAAACTGCTGTTCCTTATTGACAATTTAATTGTAAATATTGAAAATAAACAATATAAAGTTGCTCTTATTTAACCACATTTTCTTTACAAAAAGTGAAAATGACAAATTTATATGATTGAACTTAATATAAAAAAATCCACAGAAAAAACTATAAAAATAAAATATAGCTGTTGCTGAAAATTAATTTTGTTTCTAGACACTTATTATACAAGATATTTAGAAAAAATATCTTTTTAAAATGTTAAGAAGCAAAACAATGAGCAGCCAACACATAAAAATGGGAAAATATTGTATAGAGCTATTAAAATGATTATGATTTTATTTAAAGACATACAAAAATTCCTAAATAAATGAAAAAATTATACCTTATTCTTGTGAAGATTAAATATTATAAAGACACTATTCACTGGAAATTAATCTTTTAATTTAATTAAATCCAGTAAAAATTCAACAAGTTTCCTCAAATAAATTGATAATATTATAAAATTTTCATGGAAGAGAAAGGAAAAAAAAAAACAGTTAAGAAGTCTTACTGGACTCCTTATAGAAGACACTGGGACCCACCAAAAAAGATACCCCACATCCAAAGACAAAGGAGAAGCCACAATGAGATGGCGGGAGGGGCACAATCACAGTAAAATCAAATCCCGTAACTGCTGGGTGGGTGACTCACAGACTGGAGAACACTTATACCACAGAAGTCCACCCACTGGAGTGAAGGTTCTCAGCCCCACGTGAGGCTTCCCAACCTGGGCGTCCAGCAATGGGAGGAGGAATTCCTAGAGAATCAGACTTTGAAGCCTAGTAGGATTTGATTGGGGGACTTTGACAGGACTGGGGGAAACAGAGACTCCACTCTTGGAGGGCACACACAAAGTAGTGTGTACATTGGGACCCAGGGGAAGGAGCAGTGATCCCAGGGGAGACTGAACCAGACCTACCTGCTAGTGTTGGAGGGTATCCTGCAGAGGCAGGGTGTGGCTGTGGCTCACTGTGGGGACAAGGACACTGGCAGCACAAGTTCTGGGAAGTACTCCTTGGTGTGAGCCCTCCCAGAGTCTGTCATTAGCCCCACCAAAGATCCCAGGTAGGGTCCAGTGTTGGGTTGGCTCAGGCCAAACAACCAACAGGGAGGGAACCCAGCCCCACCCATCAGCAGTCAAGTAGATTAAAGTTTCACTGAGCTCTGCCCACAAGAGCAACAGTCAGCTCTACCCACCACCAGTCCCTCCCATCAGGAAACCTTCACAAGCCTCTTAGATAGCCTCATCCACCACAGGGCACACAGCAGAAGCAAGAAGAACTACGATCCTGCAGCCTGTGGAACAAAAATCACATTCACAGAAGATAGACAATATGAAAAAGCAGAGGGCTATGTACCAGATGAAGGAACAAGATAAAACCCCAGAAAAACAACTAAATGAAGTGGAGATAGGCAACCTTCCACAAAATGAATTCAGAATAATGATAGTGAAGATGATCCAGGACCTCAGAAAAAGAATTGAGGTAAAGATTGAGAAGATGCAAGAAATGTTTAACAAACACCTAGAAGAATTAAAGAACAAACAAACAGAGATGAACAATACAATAACTGAAATGAAAACTACACTACAAGGAATCAATAGCAGAATAACTGAGGCAGAAAAACGGATAAGTGGCCTGGAAGAAAGAATGGTGGAATTCACTGCTACAGAAGAGAAAAAAGAAAAATGAATAAAAAGAAATGAAGACAGCCTAAGAGACCTCTGGAACAACATTAAACGCAACAGCATTGGGATTATAGGGGTCCCAGAAGGAGAAGAGAGAGAGAAAGGACCCGAGAAAATATTTGAAGAGATTATAGTCGAAAACTTCCCTAACATAGGAAAGGAAATAGCCACCCAAGTCCAGGAAGCACAGTGAGTCCCATACAGGATAAACCCAAGGAGAAACACGCCGACACACATAGTAAACAAATTGGCAAAAATTAAAGACATAGAAAAATTGTTGAAAGCAGCAAGAGAAAAACGACAAATAACATACAAGGGAACTCCCATAAGGTTAACAGCTGATTTCTCAGCAGAAACTCTACAAGCTAGAAGGGAATGGCATGATATACTTAAAGTGATGAAAGGGAAGAACCTACAACAAAGGTTACTCTACCCAGCAAGGACCTCATTCAGATTCGATGGAGAAATCAAAAGCTTTACAGACAAGCAAAAGCTAAGAGAATTCAGCACCACCAAACCAGCTCTATAACAAATACTAAAGGAACTTCTCTAAAGGGGAAACACAAGAGAAGAAAAGGACATACAAAACAAACCCAAAACAATTAAGAAAATGGTCATAGAAACATACATATCAATAATTACCTTAAACGTGAATCGATTAAATGCTCCAACCAAAAGACACAGGCTTGCTGAATGGATACAAAAACAAGACCCATATATATGTTGTCTACAAGAGACCCACTTCAGACCTAGAGACACATACAGACTGAAAGTGAGGGGATGGAAAAAGATATTGCATGCAAATGGAAATCAAAAGAAAGCTGGAGTCACAATACTCATATCAGATAAAATAGATTCTAAAATAAAGAATGTTACAAGAGACAACAAAGGACACTACAAAATGATCAAGGGATTAATCCAAGAAGAAGATATAACAATTATATATGCACCCAACATAGGAGCACGTCAATACATAAGGCAACTGCTAACAGCTATAAAAGAGGAAATCAACAGTAACACAATAATAGTGGGGGACTTTAACACCTCACTTATACCAATGGACAGATCATCCAAAATGAAAATAAATAAGGAAACAGAAGCTTTAAATAACACAATAGACCAGATAGATTTAATTGATATTTATAGGACATTCCATCCAAAAACAGCAGATTACACTTTCTTCTCAAGTGCACACGGAACATTCTCCAGGATAGATCACATCTTGGGTCACAAGTCAAGCCTCAGTAAATTTTAGAAAATTGAAATCATATCAAGCATCTTTTCTTACCACAACGCTATGAGATTAGAAATGAAAGACAGGGAAAAAACACAAACACATGGAAGCTAAAAAGTACATTACTAAATAACCAAGAGATCACTGAAGAATTCAAAAAGGAAATCAGAAAATACCTAGAGACAAATGACAATGAAAACACAGCAATCCAAAACCTATGGGATACAGCAAAAGCAGCTATAAGAGGGAAGTTTATAGCTATCCAAGCCTACCTCAAGAAACAAGAAAAATCTCAAATAAACAACTAACCTTACAGCTAAAGGAACTACAGAAAGAAGAACAAGCAAAACCCAAAGTTAGAAGAAGGAAAGAAATCATAAAGATCAGAGCAGAAATAATTGAAATAGAAACAAGGAAAACAATAGCAAGATCAATAAAACTAAAAGTTGGTTCTTTTAGAAGATAAACAGAATTGATAAACCATTAGCCAGATGCATCAAGTAAAAAAAGAGGGAGAGGACTCAAATCAATAAAATTAGAAATGAAAAAGGAGAAGTTACATCAGACACTGCAGAAATACAAAGGATAATAAGAGACTACTACAAGCAACTCTATGCCAATAAAATGGAGAACCTAGAAGAAATGTGCAAATTCTTAGGAAGGTATAACCTTCCAAGACTGAACCAGGAAGAAATAGAAAATATGAACAGACCAATCACAGGTAATGAAATTGAAACTGTGGTTAAAAATCTTCCAACAAACAAAAGTCCAGGACCCGATGACTTCACAGGTGAATTCTATCAAACATTTAGAGAAGAGCTAACACCCATCCTTCTCAAACTCTTCCAAAAAATTACAGAGGAAGGAACACTGCAAAACTCATTCTCTGAGGCCACCATCACCTACTACCAAAACCAGACAAAGATACTACAAAAAAAGAAAATTACAGACCAATATCACTCATGAATAAATGCAAAAATCCTCAACAAAATACTAGCAAACAGAATCCAACAACACATTAAAAGGATCATACACCATGATCAAGTGGGATTTATGCCAGGGATACAAGGATTCTTCAATATACGCAAATCAATCAATGTGATTCACCATAGTAACAAATTGAAGAATAAAAACCATATGATCATCTCAATAGATGCAAAAAAAGCTTTTGACAAAATTCAACACCGATTTATGATAAAAACTCTCCAGAAACTGGGCATAGAAGGAACCTACTTCAACATAATAAAGGCCATATATGACAAACACACAGCAAACATCATTCTCAATGGTGAAAAACTGAAAGCATTTCCTCTAAGATCAGGAACAAGACAAGGAGGTCCACGCTCACCACTCTTATTCAACATCGTTTTGGAAGTCGTGGCCATGGCAATCAAGGAAGAAAAAGAAATAAAAGGAATCCAAATTGGAAAAGAAGAAGTAAAACTCTCCCTGTTTGCAGATGACATGATACTATACATAGAGAATCCTAAAGATGCCACCAGAAAACTACTAGAGCTAAACTACTAAATTCACTTCAGTGAATTTAGGGAAGTTGCAGGATACAATATTAATGCACAGAAATTTCTTGCATTCCTATACACTAATGATGAAAAATATGAAAGAGGAATTAAGGAAACACTCCCATTTACCACTGCAACAAAAAGAATAAAATACTTAGGAATAAACCTCCCTAAGGAGACAAAAGACCTGTATGCAGAAAACTATAAGACACTGATGAAATAAATTAAAAATGACACCAACAGATGGAGAGATATACCATGTTCCTGGATTGGAAGAATCAATATTGTGAAAATGACTATACTATCCAAAGCTATCTACAAATTTAATGCAATCCCTATTAAATTGCCAATGGCATTTTTTATGGAACTAGAACAGAAAATCTTAAAATTGGTATGGAGACACAAAAGACCTCGAATAGCCAAAGCAGTCTTGAGGGAAAAAATGGAGCTGGAGGAATTATTCCCTGACTTCAGACTATACTACAAAGCTACAGTAATCAAGACAATATGATACTGGCACAAAAACAGAAACATAGATCAATGGAACAAGATAGAAAGCCCAGAGATAAACCCATGCACCTATGGTCAACTGATCTATGATAAAGGAGGCAGGGATATACAATGGAGAAAAGACAGTCTCTTCAATAAGTGGTGCTGGGAAAACTGGACAGCTACATGTAAAAGAATGAAATTAGAACACTCACTAACACCATACACAAAAATAAACTCAAAATGGATTTGAGACCTAAATGTAAGAACAGATACTATGAAACTCTTACTGGAAAACATAGGAAGAACACTCTTTGACATAAATTACAAGATCTTTTTGATCCACCTCCTAGAGTAATGGAAATAAAAACAAAAAGAAACAAATGGAACCTAATGAAACTTCAAAGCTTTTACACAGCAAAGGAAACCATAAAGAAGATGAAAAGAAAACCCTCAGAATGGGAGAAAATATTTGCAAACGAGTTAACGGACAAAGGATTAATCTCCAAAATATATAAACAGCTCATGCAGCTCGATATTAAAGAAACAAACAACCCAATCCAAAAATGGGCAGAAGACCTAAATAGATATTTCTCCAAAGAAGACATACAGATGGCCAAGAAGCACATGAAAAACTGCTCAATATCACTAATTATTAGAGAAATGCAAATCAAAACTACAATGAGGTATCAACTCACCCCAGTTAGAATGGGCATCATCAGAAAATCTACAAACAACAAATGCTGGAGGGGGTGTGGAGAAAAGGGAACACTCTTGCACTGTTGACGGGAATGTAAATTGATACAGCCACTGTGGAGAGCAGTATGGAGGTTCCTTAAAAAACTAAAAATAGAATTACCATATGATCCAGCAATCCCACTACTGGGCATATACCCAGAGAAAACCACATTTCAAAAAGACACACGCAACCCAATGTTCATTGCAGCACTATTTACAATAGCCAGGTCATGGAAGCAACCTAAATGCCCATCGACAGACGAATGGATAAAGAAGATGTGGTACATATATACAATGGAATATTACTCAGCCATAAAATGGAATGAAATTGGGTCATTTGTTGAGACGCGGATGGATCTAGAGACTGTCATACAGAGTGAAGTAAGTCAGAAAGAGAAAAACAAATATCGTGTATTAGTGCATATATCTGGAACCTAGGAGAATGATACAGATTGACCAGTTTGCAGGGCAGAAATTGAGACACAGATGTAGAGAAGAAACATATGGACAGCAAGTGGAGAAAGCCGCAGGCAGGTGGGGATCATGTTGTGATGAATTGGGCAATTGGGATTGACACGTATACACTGATGTGTATAAAATGGATGACTAATAAGAACGTGTTGTATAAAAAAATAAATAAAATAAAATTCAAAAATTAAAAAACCCCAAAAACTTATACTAAACTTTCTTTGGGTTTTTTTGTATGGAAATATGTTAATATAAATGTTTCAGACATTACATGAAATTCCTAAAAATCTTATATGTTCTGGTATAATGTTATAAGTCATAATTCGAGTTATTATTTTAAAATGTATATCTCAGAAGTAACTAAATTTCCTTGTCAATTGCATTAATATGAACTTTCATCAAATCCTTAACCATGGTTATTTTTAAGTCTTTTTTCATTTACAGACAGTTCTGGGTGTCCTCTGATGTTTTTACAAAAATTTTCCGATAAAAGGGTTTCATCTTCAAGGAATTCATGGAAAAGCCTCTGACAAGTACAGGTTTCTGGTAACTGACTGTACTGCTGAACTGAGTGAATAAGCATTTTCAGAACTCTAATGGAAAACTGATGAATTGATAAAAGTGCTAACAAAAGATCAAGATAAAATAATTAATTACATGGGACTGAGTGAACTGATGAGGCTGATTATAATTTTTTGACTTTCTGTTTGAATAAAAAAAATGGACAAATAAAAATGCAATTTGAAAATGGTCCAGTGGTGACAAAAATAAGATGTTTATGCAGGAATGTAAATTACATAGGATCATAAGGTTGTAAAGAGTCAGCAGCAGCTGTTTTGGGAGTACGTTTGACTGCATATCAATTAGGTTCATTAAATGGATTTCTACCTCAAAAAAAAAAAAAAACAAGAAGTCATTGTACAAATAACAACATATAATATAGGTCATGCAAGCCTATATTATAATGGTGTAGAATTTGCACAATAGTAGACAAATTATTTAATAGTACAGAATAGAGAGTCTAGAAATAAGCCCAACCTTATATGAAATCTTACTTATGAGCTAGATGGCATCCTGAATCATTGGAGGAAAATAGATTATTCACTAAATGTAGTTTATTGAGATTTTTGTATTTTTATGTTAAAATGTAATGTAACATTGAATCTCTATTTTACATCATACACAAAATATGTTTATATATATATTAAAGATATGTATATTGAAAGCAAAACTTTAAAATGTTTGTGAGAAAGTAAAATATCTTGCAGTACATACAGGAAAATTTCTTAATCACAAAATGCTCAAAATAAGATTAAAAGATAAAATTACAACAAAATAAAATTATTCTTTACCACAAAAGTACATCTTAAAATGTGTTAAAACAGGATATAGGTAGAAGAAATTGTTTAGAATTTATATGTGACAAAATTATTACTATCCAGAATATATGAAAATTATCTAGATTACACATTATCTAAGATTAATATTTTAGTAGAAAAAAAAAAGACTAAAGGCCATGAACCATTGGACAATAAACACTTAAAAAATTTTTGGTTGTCCAGAGCCAAAAAAATTAAAATATCAATGCAATACCATTTCAATGTTATCTATTGATAAAAAATTTAAATCCACTAATACCAAAAATACTAAGTTGGTGATATCATGGGCAAAGGAAACTCTCATACACTTCCATGGTACTGTTGTATATCCACTCTGGGAATCCTTCAGCAATATCAATCATCTCTGAAGGTACACTAACTTTAGGTCACAAATTTCCAGTACAAGATATATACTCTAGCAACTCTCATGAACAAATGCTCATGCAGATATTCATGACTAAGTTTACTGAAATACTGTTTACAATAAAAAAAATGGAAAAAAATCTTAAATGCCCATAAACAAATGGAATTTTCTATGGCAATTTAAAATGATCTATCAATAAATATATCTCATTAAATAATGTGATTTTTAAAGGAAGCTACATACTAATATATCTGGTATGATTCTATTTAAATAAGGTATTAAACATGCAATATGCTATAGTGATTATTAATGAAAACTATAACAATATGCCTGGAAATTATAAACATTGAATTTAAAAGAGTGTTTATATCTGGAATGAAACAATGAATATTGGATTGAGGATGATTATATGTGCAAATCTCAGTCAATGTTTTTAATGTTTTATCTATCAAAATATTCTGAATTAAACATAGTAACTGGTTATATTTGAATTAGCTGAGTGTTGCTTATATAGATGGTCATTATATTGTTCTCTACTCTTTCACTATTCTTAAACTATTCTGTTAATAAAATGTTTTAAGTGTCATTTCATGATTTTTTATAATTATTTTGTGTAACATAGGTGTTCTTTCTTACTCTTGTATTCACTGAATCCCTCTGAATCAAAGTGCTAGTGAAAGCATGTTCCCTCTGTACAAAAAAAAAAAAAAAAAAGCACATTCACCCACAGAGGTCTCATCATTTATAAACTAACATAACTTACCCTGGAGCCTAAAATATGATCAGTTGGAATTACTGGGATGAACAACCAACGAAACACTGATAAAGATGAATGCAATTGTGTGTGAGTAGAATGAATGAAAATCATTACTCTAATCTCAAGGACAAAACACTCCTCTCAGCACCATTCTTCAGTATTAAGAATTCAGTAGTAAAATATATTTCACAAATGACCAGATAATTACCAAAATTCTTCATCTAGGTCTGCTTCCATAGTTTAATGATATAACCTTTATTTTTCTTCATTATTTCTAAGAAAGTACATGATAAAAGCAAAAATATTGTCAATATTTTATTACTGTATTATTAGTCCTGGCACTCAAGGCCTCCACAATCTGATCCAATTCACCTCTGTAGACCTATTCCACTACTCAGGTATGTGGTCCTGCACCATGAGGACCTGGCCTCAAATCATGGGTTTGTACTCTTTAGCCATATAGTCTAAAGAGGTAATTTAATCTGTCTGGGCTTCAATTTTTCTCAACTTTGTACTGTGCATCTTATAGTTTGTAAGGATTAACTGAGATGTCATACTTGGAAATACCAGAGCATGCTTATTCCATTAACAGTGTATCAATCAAGCTACATCAGGAAAATAGAAACCACTTCAAGTATTAATAATTACAACAAAGGAAATACAGGGGCCTAAAGTGATGGAGTTGCTGAGATACCATAAGAGACAAAGTAGAAACCCAGAAATTCTCAACAGCATGGAGTCAATGCCACTGTCAGGCTTGAGGGACAAAAGGAGGAAGAGGTGTTACTGGGCCACAAGGGCTGTGATCCCTCAGGAAAAGCAGGAGCCAATGTATGATAGCCCACCTAGAAACAGAGGAGATGTGACTATTACTAGAGATATCAGTTATTGCCAAGAGGGTCCTATAGAAAGACTTTGGTTTCTTCCTCCTTCATACATTTTATTCTCCGACCAGTGTCACATATTTCCAAAACCAGCATGAAGCCAGATGACACAGTGGGCTTAGAAATGCAGCTATCAGGGTCAGTGTCCTTTCCTACCACCCATTCATCTTAGAAATGGATATTAAGGCAAATAGTATTAAGATCCATACAGTGTTATGGATCTGGGTTTAATACTATTAAAAGCCAAACAACAAACTTAGACAAATGAAAATAGATTACTATTTTTCCTACGTTCTGAACTCTTAAAATAAACAAGAAGACAAACACCTTAGTAGAAAAAAGGAAAAGAACTTGTAAGAGAAATTCACAGAAAATGACATAAAATGTCTGCCTATATGAATAGAAGTTAAACATCCTTAATATCAAACATATGTATATTCAGAAAGATAATCTCATAAACACATGTTGCTAAATAATGTATTGTTATTACATTCCAAAATGGAGAAATATAAAATAATCTGTATATCAAATATTTGACTATTTTTTCACAAGTAATTTCACAAGTAATTTTAATTAATGTAGAAATTTGAAAAACAGTAAGTAAAAAAAATGTTTTTATCTCCTCTTATGTTATTATCCAGCTAGAAAATTGGCATATTTTCTTCCATATATGGTATGTAGATGCACAGAGGTAAGGATACATAGATATTGATGTATCTACTGATGATGACTTGGATAATCTTTCTTCCATTTATGTGAGAAAGTTTACCAACATTCAACATGTTTCAAAGACATAATTTGTATTGACTGTATAATATTCCATTTTATATCTACACTGAAAATGATGTATCCACTTCTATATTTTTGACCTTTAAGCTTCTTCCATTTTATAAGTAATATAAACAATATTGTGATAAAATAATTATATGATATATTTAAAATAGCATTTTCATATTTTAAACATTTCTTTTCGGATAAGCAATGCTAAGAAACAAGAGTACTCACTCTTAGTGAGGCTGAAAGAAAATTGCACTCCTGTACCTATTGAATGGCCCTATTTTTGGAAAAGAATTTTGTAATATATTTCAAAAAATCTTAAATAATCTAACACTTTGACATGGCAAATTATTCTAACAATTTATCTTAGGAAAATTATGATATAAGGGTTCAAATTACAATGCACAAGTTTGTTTACTGCAGTAGCATTTATAATATGGAAAGGTAAGAAATATGTGATGTTTATTGGAATAGAATTAGAAAAAGATGTTATTTATATCCATAAATTAGAGTTTAGGTTTATTTAAAATAATGACATTTATTGAATTGGAAAAGAAAACATGGAAGGTACAGAACCATATATGATATATGAACTAAAAAATATGTATGTGAATGTGAAAATATATGTTTATGTAGATGTGTTTTTGTGGTCTTTTCACACACAGTGGAATTGGGTATTCTCTTGTCTCCCCTTGTCACCTACTAACTAGAATTATTTATTTATAACTTTCACTTCCTTATGATCTTGGAAAACTTTAGAATTTTTCCCTAGTTGATGCATAAAATCATATAATTGTTTAAATCTATCTGATGAGGACTGAGGAATCATATTATATTCCAAGAGCTAAAATTTCAAGTCCCAAATCATTGAATGCTTATGAATAAGTATGAAAGACGACTACATGCCAAGAAATTTTTTGAAAATCTCAGAATTCTACCTATAGGTTTGAGGCAGAGTTTCTTGATTCCTCCACTGCCAGGCCACCCCTTAAGTTCCCACCATGCAGTGATTTTTGAAGCTGGCTAAAATTGTGAGAATACTGTGAAAATGAAAGAAAACTTTCTGAAATCTATGTACATCAAGAAAAATAGAAATCTTTGATACAGGTTTAAGTTATTTCCCTGTTTGCCTCTATGGTTACTTGGCTTTGAGAGAATAATCTTTTCCAAGTTTGTGCCCTCAACTTTAGTCTTTTTCTTCATTAAGTTACCAACCTTGGTCCTACAGGGAACAAAGTACAGGACAAGGAGGGTGCAGTCCAAAATGTTGAGAGTGATTATCCATAGGGAAGAGGCTTAACAGTAACTTTGTTTTCCTCTGTATACCTTTGTACATTTGGTGATTTTAAATTTTTACTGTTTACAAAAACAACATTGGGATGATGATCAGATGAAGAATACTAAATCTATTTTTATTGTGAAAAATAGTAGATATGGCTTTCCTCTTTTTTCCCCACTTTTCAATCCTGTCTGCTATTTATTTCCTAAATCTATTTTCATGACTCTATTTATGTCATTTGTTCCTCCTAGAATGCCTTCCATTTTCTCAGTCCTCAACAGGGTCTGCCTACCAGCTTTTCATATCATTTCCTGAACGCTTTAGCTCTTAGTGATTTTTGTTATACTTAATTCTTAATGCCACTTACCATTATGTACTACACTGCATATCATTTTCTGTGTGTGTGTATATGCATACCTGCATATTATCCCCAATAAGGTATAAGAAAGTCAATATGTGTAAGAATTAATCAGCTATCAAGTGCCAACATGATGTCTTACTCAAAAGGTTCATTGCTCAGGAGAATCAAAGTCCAAATATTGCCTAGGTAAGGCATTTTACGTATGTGTAGTACATAGAGGGGTAGGTTGTGGGACAATTCAATCTAAGAAATGGGAAGTTCGCTTTTATTTTTTATGTCTTCTCTGTCTAATAAATTAATTCACCTACAAAATAATACATAATTAACTCTTGATTATCAGTAGTAAGTGACAAGAAGAAATTACAGTAAGTTACGAATGCAAATATATGTTACGTTTTTCCCATGATTCACATGGCATGCTGATAATTTCATGAAAAATAAAGCTTTCACAGTAGATACACCAATCATGATATTTTAAATAACTCTCATCATTCAGGGACTGATTTGCAACCGAGTATCCTTCTTTTTTTTTTTCTTCCAAATATAATCAACTTAAAATAGAAACTAGAGAGAAACTACAATGGATTTAAGTAAATCTATCATTTCTGTATAAAAATTAATAAATACAAGGCAAGGCACTTCAAATCTTATTTCCTCCAGAAAGAGAGTGTAATCAGAATATAATGAGCATTGAAATTAATAAATTAAAAATAAATGTCCATAAGAGAAAAATGTATTTCATTCAGGCTGTAATTATGTTTTCAACATTGTAAATTAATTCCCCAAATGAATATCTTTCAGTGTGCCCAATTTATTATCTATCCTCATCGTTTTGTCTAAAGCTCAGTGTTTCTAACTTGACTAAATCATCACATCATTAAAAAATAAAACAAGAGGTGTTCACTAATGCACCCTCTGATATTCTATCATTTGAAGTCTCTTGCTGATTTTAAATATATATAGAGTAATAGTTTTTTTTCAATGGTGTCACAGAACAGATGGAGCCACCTGTAGCTTTAGATGGACAATCTATAAAGATGTTAATGTCAACTCATTAAAAAATGAATAAGGATGACACACAAGGTGAACACAGTCATTAAATGAAATACTCATTTTTCTTTTAGAAGATAACTTAGTATATTGGTAAATTGGTTGGTTCTGTAGTCACGATTGTAGTCATCACGATTTTGATTTATAGATTTATCTTATACTGTGATCATGGGCAAGCTACTTTCTTCTCTTTGTTCAGTTTCCTTATCCAGAAGATATATGAGAAAAATTTTTTCATCATAGGGTCATTATGAGAAATAAATTTGGTAATTTTTAAAAGCTTTTAGCTTATTGTTTGCCACACAGTAAGCACCTGAAACACTACTATTTTTAGTATTTAACTTAGTCATTAAATTAGTTCTTTATGCTATATCTCTTCCATTTTGCTATACTGTGACTGGATGTGATGTTAAACAATCACCTTGGACATAAAGTTTGTGTGTGTCTGTAAGAAATATTTCAATATTGCTATAGAAAATGACAACAATTCAGCCATTCTAAAACAATGGAAGAAATGTTCTGAAAATGATAATGGAATGAATGTTAGATAGGGCAGTGCACTAATACAGTGAGTAAATTTAATGTGCTTTATTGGAAGCAAAGAAAGATAATAAAGTGTTAGAATCCAGTTTGGGGTCAGAAAATACTCTCACTTGCAAGATTAAAGATTGACTTCTAATTTTGTAAGTTAAATTGGGAAAGCTCTAGGAGCTCTGGCAATCTTGCAGTTTGTGAAATTATATTATTTATTAATTAGATAGGGAAGGAACAGTCTATGCTAGTCTCTGACTGTGTTATTTTGGAAAGAGCATTGGAAAAATATTATAGTATCTGACTTCTAATTCTAGCTCTCTTAGAAACTGTGTATGCTCTTCAAAAATTCACCTTGTGGACCTCAAATTCCTCTAATTAAAAGAGTTTTGACATAAAGCAATGGCTTAAGTTACTCCAAATTTGGGGGTGCTATTATAACCTAGGATGGTAGTTCTCAAAGCATGGGCAGAGGACAGACTATATATGTGTGTGAGGTGGGATTTTCACCTCATACCAACAAAATAGACTGTGACAACAGATTATATACAGAAGCAAATAAAATAATCCAGCTGTTTTCCATTAAGTTGCCCATTACAGAGGTTTGAAAAAATATAAAACAGTGACATAATTCTCAAAATTAAATTTTTTTTGAAAACTAGATTTATTTTTAAAAATTGTTATGTATGTGATCATGTAATGGGTTTATTTTATTCTTAAATAAAAATAATTACTTAAACATTTTCTCATTTAGAATTTTTAATATAGTAAATATTGATAGATATAATTCATATAAACAAAGTAATTTGGGACTTTCAAAATTTTGAAGTATGTAAAGAAATTTTGAGTTATATTTGTCTTTTCACTAAAAGTTACTTCATTATCTTTCTATTTGGTTTTTCCTATTTAGCCTTTACCACAATGGTAATTTATATTCTGAATTCTCTACTGCCTTGCAATAAACTCAATTTGATATTTTCAAATGCAGTATTATTTCCAAAAAGGTAAAATTATTGAATATTTTCTTAACTACCAAATACTATAGAATTACATTTGACACTTTACCCAAAGGGATGTTTCCATTCCCTCTACAAATTTTGAAAATATAAGGTTATCATGGAAAAAATATGGATAATTTGTTCATAATATAGCTTATTATATAAGGGAAAAGGTCTTACACATGAATTTATGAATTTTAAAAACACTGCTATACTGAATTTTTCCTATCCTATATCTAAATATACCTCAGGAAGTCAAAAGGACCATGATTATCAATTATTTTTCAGTGACCTTTAAAGTCCAGTTTAATTTTGTTTTCAAAAGCCTTGGGAATATGGGCCAATATCATGAAAGAATGAGATCTAAGATTGAGTGAGGAAGGAGTTTAACTGTAAAATAATTTTTGTTTGATTCTCGGAAAGAGACTCAGCTTGATTGTGGTAGTCCTTAGCCTGATGAGGCTACACTTCCTCTGCTTACAATCTATGCAAATCAACCTGTTTGCCATCTTTCTTTTATTATTTGTTATTATCAAATATTTACAATGGAATCCAGTATTGGAAAAACAATAGATTTTTTAAATTATAAATTTCAGGATCCAGGTAGAAAATTAATTAATTATTTCTTAGATACTTTTATGCAAAACTCTAAACATAATAAGAACTCTGGAGGGTCTGAGATTTTATACTAGCTTGCAAAATAACCGGTTAGCAAACCATAGTTTTACAGATGCTGGCAGAAGACATGAGACTCCTGGGAGACAGAGGACTTCATCACTTATGACACAGTAGGCACCATGAACTTCACATTCACACCTGACCTCCTTGTCCCTCAATTCTTACAGCCTCATGTGATGCAGTCTGGTGGTTACTACCACAGAGCAGATTTGCATCACAGCTGAAGAAATCTGAGTTTATGGAACTACTGATATTATAAGGGAGCTGCTAACAAACCTGCTCAACATTTGGCCCAGATGGAGACACAATCTTTATTCTTCTGGATAACAAATACATTTCCCTCTGCTCCCTCTGTCCTGGAGAGAGACATGGTCCCTAGCTTCCAAGGTGTTTTGATACTCAGTCATTCTTGAACAGATACTCCAGAAAAAAAGTTGTGAATACCTCTGCTCTGTAGACTTGCAGAAAGAGGAGAAAATCATGGATAATAGAAGAAAAGGGAGAAAATCATTTTCTTCCAATACTACACATGGCCCCAGGTCCTGCCTCTCCCATGGAAAATATTTCTGCAATTTTTCCTCATCCCTCTTCTACATCATTCCATGATCCATATAAAGGCTACCCAACTCTGGAGTAGACAAACAGAACAGTTTGAGCTACTGTCCAGGCAGTCCCTCCAAAAACAATAACTACCTTCAGTTATTCCAACTGAATTTGCAATCCTAAGGCCTGCTAGCCAGCCAGGAGACCACACTGCAGACACTGTCAACACATCCCCCAACTTATGTAAATACTACCTGGAAGGTTCCAACAATTTTGAGCAACATTTTGTTTCCAAAGTCACCATTATGCCATTGGGATTGCATTTCTTGTATGGTAGCCAGGCATTACTTTGCCTCCTTTTCAAAAACACAAAGTTTGCACCTAAAGAGTCATCATAAGAAAACGTCGAGTGTTGGAGAAACATCACTTCAGCTCTGGAAGTCATTCAGATCAGCTTACACTCACTAGCCAGTGTTCTCACGGATGATAGATTTGCTCTAGAATTCCTCCTTTCAGGCTAATGTGGAGTCTGTGCATTTCCTAATGCATTCTGACATACCTAGATTAATGCCTCAGACTAAATGGAAATACCAATACAAAAACGTAAGGAGAAACCTGTTTTTTAAGGTAGACTCTGATGGTTTAGAGACTAATGATTTTGAGGGAGACTGATTGTTTGCTAAGCTGCGACACTGGAGTGGCATGACTGTGGTCAAAACTGCAGCTTGGCTTTACCTGCTACATGGACTCCTGTTGACAGTAGCCAAAATTAAATGTTGTATGAAAAATGAAATAACTTTGTCCTAGCCCATTACTCAGACTTATTTAAGTGGGTGATGGACTGGTGTACTCATGGGAAAATTTACTGGAAGCCATTGTGGTATGGAAATGTGGGATAGATATTGTTGCAAGATAATTTTCCTTGGAGCTCTGGTGTTTCTGCCCTTCTTCCAAGCAGAGATGTTGCAACATTTTGTTCATGGACACTGCCTGTTCTTCATGGGCACTTCCGCTTGTTTACTATGACAAGGCCAGACACAGACCCTCCAAATTTCCATTCTTTACCTTATAAATGATTAACTGAACTGTTAAACTGAACTCACTGACCAATCTGGACAAAATACTCAACTTGACCAACCTTTACTTAAATCTTTTCTCCCTTCTCCAGGTTCATAGATTCTGATCCACTCTCAGCCTAATCCAGCATGCAACTTTTCTTTGATGGTCCCTCCTGAGTATAGGATAATGGCAAGGAAAGATATTCTCTGATCAACAGTCTAAACACAATTCTCTCCATCCTGTTCTTTATAACATTGTTTAATCCTCTATATGAAAGAAAAGCCCTTTTCTGCCTGACCTTTGAGACATTTACATATCATACAGTCAGAGTGTTCTCCTTTGTTGCAATGGCCCCTTTAATCCTATTGTATTAGCATTATTTTCCCTACTGTAATAATCTTTTTGAATAACATATTTCCTTACCTAAGTCCAGATTTGTTTTTATTTAAGAATTTTTCTGGTACTGTGACTCAAATGACATGCCAACCACTCTGCAGACAGTGTTGTAATAACTCTGGTTTTTAAAACCCTTTGTGCCCTTCCCTAGCTGGGGGAATCCAGGCCCACAGTGGTTAGTAATGACTCCAAATCTAGTTATCCAGACATTTGTCTGTTGTAGCATCATAAGAAAGTATTTAGAATACTCCTTCAAACTATACACAAAAATAAAGTCAAAATGGCCTAAAGATGTAAATGTAAGTCATGACACCATAAAACTCTTAGAAGAGAACATAGGCAAAACATTCTCTGACATAAACTGTAGCAATGTTTTCTAAGGTCAGTCTCCCAAGGCAATAGAAGTAAAAGCAAAAATAAACAAATGGGACCTAATTAAACCCATAAGTTTTTGCACAGCAAGGAAACCATAAACAGAACAAAAAGATAACCTACAGATTGGGAGAAAAATATTTGCAAAAAACGAGACGAACAAGGGTTTAATTTCCAAGATATACAAGCAACGTATAAAACTCAATAACCAAAGAAAATAAACAACTTAATAAAAAATGGGCAGAAGACCTAAACGGACATTTCTCCAAAGAAGAAATACAGATGGCCAATAAGCACATGAAAACATGCTCAACATCGCTAATTATTAGAGAAATCAAATCAAAACTACAGTGAAGTATCACCTCACACTGGTCAGAATGACCATCATTAAAATGTCTACAAATAATAAATACTGGAGAGATTGTGGAGAAAAGGAAACCCTTCTGCTCTGTTGGTGGGAATGTAAATTGGTATAGCCACTATGGAAAACAGTATGGAGGTTCCTTAAAAAACTAAACACAGAATTACCATATGATCCAGCAATCCCACTCCTGTGTGTATATCTGGAGAAAACTCTAATCAGAAAAGATACGACACCCCAATGTTCATAGCAGTAGTATTTACAATAGCCAAGATGTGGAAGCAACCTAAGTGTCCATCGACAGATGAATGGATAAAGAATA